>NW_019385013.1:143955-218736 GCF_000671375.1 Centruroides sculpturatus | reverse complement strand
GGTTAATTTCTGCTGCTTGCTTGGAATAAAATTTCTTGTATTTTATATTAAAATGATAGGCAAGCAATTCTGTTAAAAGCACTGGCACTGAACGTTTCACTTCATGCAGTCTATTTTGCAATTTTTTAAAAATGATATCAATCCCGAAAATCCCGGGATTAGGAAAACTTAATCCCGAAAATTTTGGGACTGAAAAGTGGTCGGGATCCCGGGATCCCGATTTTCGAGATCCCGGGATCAAATCCTCTAATTGTGTGTGACATTTAATTTGTGTTTGTTGCATTTTAAATACTAACAGGTATTTTGTGCAGAGGATCATTTGGGATTTGGACAAACTATTTATCAACTAAGGAAGGAGAAAACACGTGGACCCAACTAAATTCACATGCATTAGTACAATGCTGAAATGTCTTCTGGTACACAAAGCATAAGGACTAATGCTAACAAAAGATTATTTGTATCCAATATTTACATACTAACTCTCATTATAGTTGTTTACAAGCATGTATTAGCAGGCACTAAAGAGAGAGAAAAAAATGAGTGCTCATACACAGTGATGACATTCGAAACATTTAACAAAGGGTTCGCTAACAGAAAATTTTTCCTTAACAATTTTTTTTCGCTCAAATGGTGCATCGGAAGGCTCTAGTTTAGTAGTGTTACAGAGAATAATACGTATATATATAGAGAGAGAGAGAGAGAAACAGAGAAACAGAAAAATAGAGAATAAGGAAAACTTCAGATCTGAATAGATAATAAAGCTATTTAAAAATGTTGATGTATTAAAATTAAATTATATTGAGATGTTGAAACATTGAAAAGAATCTACAGTAACAAAGTTTAAAGTTAGCGGATAAATCTACATTTAAAAGTAGCTAGATTAAGCTTGTTAATTATAAATAAATTTATTTCACAGACAATTTCTTATATTGTAACCAGGGCTGTGAAGTCAGTAAAAAAACACTCGACTCTCACTCCAAGTCCTCATAATTTTAGTAGGCCGACTCCGACACCAGCAAAATTAAAAACCAAGTTATTTTATGGGGGTAGAGACACTCATAGAGGGTACCCTACTCTGAACTCTGAAAAAAGCCCTGGGCATTTACCCATATACTTTTATAGTTAGTATTTTTAATATTTAACTTACNCCTTAACAATTTTTTTTCGCTCAAATGGTGCATCGGAAGGCTCTAGTTTAGTAGTGTTACAGAGAATAATACGTATATTTTAATATTTTTAAAAGAATCAAAACCATTGAGAAATGTTACATGTGTTTAACAAGGTTCGGAAAACTTTGAAAATGTTAACAACGGGTTCGGCCGAACCTGTGCGAACCCGCTGAATATCACCACTGCTCATACATATCTTCCTTCACTTCTCTCAAGGTGAGAACTTGCTGTGCTGAGATCCTGTTGGTGGATCTGCACTGGTATTTGTATACCACAACATTAGTATTATGGTTAAACCCAATATTCAGACAAAATTAGGTGAAAGAAAATATGATAGCTTGAATAACACAAAAAGGGTTTATACTGAAGTTAAATAATAACACAAAAAGCTAGAATCATAACTAAGAAATATATCAAAACATATTCAGATAGTATAAGTAATTTTACGTAATAAAATTTTAAAAACTGTCTAGGGCATCATGGACACAATATATATATTAATAATACATAAGTAATATATTATATAGATTTCAAATTTACATACTTCTATAATTTCTAATCTGTCTTCTGAATCAAAAAGATTAGCAACCTCTCCAGTATTCAAGAGACTATCAATATCTTCTAAAAATGTCTCATTTGTAATCTGATGATCTGAAATCAGAAAAGTTGTAACAGTCTTTTTTGCTCCAGAATTCTTCAGCATTCTCTGTAAAATAAAGTATGACTCCTTTCATTTTAATATGGTCAATTTCACTGTATAGTAAGCAATATTTAAACTAAATACATAAATGTTAATTTTCATAAATGTTATCTTTAATAATTAGATATTAAATATTGGGTAAAAATAAATAATTTAACAACAAATAAATCATTTTTATTGTTAAATAGTTCACAAAAAATTCTTAATATATCACTGATAATAAAATCAAAATGACAATTTAAATTCACATTATGCCTGTATGCCATAAATTAAATTTGCTAACATTAATTTTTCTTTCCTTATATCTTTCTTTTTCATTTCCTTCTATCTTAAAGCTGTATTTCTTCTTTGCCAATGGGGGATCCACACCAATTCTGAGAAAAACACTAAAACAAATTGTTTTCACATTGATTTCACATCTTTTATTCACCTCATTTTTTATAATAATGCTATTACCAGAGAGAATTTTTAATGTTTTGCACAGTGAGGTGGATAAAAGCCAGTAAAGGTCATTTCTGCTTTGAGACTATTATGTTCATGGGACAAAAAAGGCAAAATGTGAAAACACTTTTCATTTATTTTAGTGTTTATTTTATTTTTGTAAATATCTTAATATATCACAGCTGTTCTAATTTTTATAAATTTATCATGATCTTTACAAACATCTGTGTCTTCTTACATGTATTACCTAATTTAAGTTAATAGTAAGTAATAGCTATGTATATAAGTACAGTACATACAGTACCTATGTACTATTTGTATTTATTTGTATACTTACAATATTAATTTTTTGCCAAAAATATGAACTGGCTTGATATGTTCTATTACAGTTTACTGAAATATTCCACATTTATCCAAATACAGTGGAACCCTGGTTAACAAACGTTCTGGTTAATGACCAAATCGGTTAACGAACTTTTATTTAGCAAAAATTTTGTCGCGGATAACGAACTTAACAGCTTTTTGTGTCAAATTTGTAAGCTTGCCATCTTTTAGGGAAAATCAGTTAATCGTGTGTCGGTGATGGTCTAGGGTCCATTCGTACGTTGGTGGTGGCTGAGGAGACAAAGATGACAAGTATTTTACAGTGAAAATCGTTTATTAGAACGGGAAGATGCTTACATATTTGAGGTAGTTGGAAATGGCTTATCTACAGTATTTTCTCTCGGCACTGAGGAGTGGCGTATCGCTGGTCCTACGATAGTGCAAGCTGATCAGCCGTAGCCCCAGAGCGGACGAGATGGGTTCGCTTGGTCACAGAAGCGCTGGTAGGTGACAGAGCTGCAACGACTGGAGCAGTCTGTGAGACACAACACAAATTTTAGCGGGCATGACTTCAGGCTTAATCCAAATGAAGACGACACAGATTAATCGCCATAGAATTTTTAGGAAAACTGCGTTTTGACCTTGAGATTCGGGGTTTTTATAGTATTTCTTCCTTGAATCTCACCTTACAATTAGTCCTGCGTCCCATTCCTCACTTCCCGATTGTTTTCTTCTTTGTCTCCAGGTGAAAACCGAAACCAGATCACGTCACGAGGAAGGTTTGTTTCCAGGCGTTTATTTGACACCTGTTTGTCGACTCTGATCAAAGATTGTTGATAAACCTGTAAGCCTTTTACTCATAATTTAGCCTATTGTTTCTGCTATCTGTCATTTTAGAACTTTAACGATCATATGTGATGTTTTTATACCCGTCAAATCTTTCCTCTTTTCCGAAAATTTAACCTAGATTGACTGTTTGTGAGCATGTTTTCCTATATTTTCATTATAGAAAACCCATTTTACAAATAAAATTACAAAAATACTGATGGCTAGAACGGATTAATTGTATTTGCATTAATTTCTATGGGAAAAATTGCTTCAGTTAATGAACGGACTCATGGAACAGATTACATTTGTTAACCGGGGTTCCACTGTATAAGGTACACTCTTTTACCATTTTTGGCACTGTAAAAATGTCCATTTGAGAAATTTTTACAGAAGATATGAAACCATTCATAGGCACTTCTATCCTCAGTCTCTATTGCCAACCTCCAGGAAAGAATTTTCAAGCTAATACCACTTAATTACTAGAATTAACAGAATAAGTCATAAAATAATTTTTGATTGACATTATGAAGTGCACTGAGAGTCACAAATCATTAGTTAAGATCAATTTCGTTACAAGTCAAATATTACAACCATACCTACATAAAGAGACACTAAGTAATGCAACCTTGAGCCACTTGCCCTGCATCAAGCCTTTAACCAATTTTAAACTTCGATGTTGACAATACTGCATGGATCATGGAAGGTACAAAAGTTTGTTCTACACAAGCAAATCAGATTTCTTCTGGTTTTTGGAAGTGCTATGACATTACATTTAAACTTTTTGTCATAAAATACATCATTTAAAATATTAATTTAAATGTTTTATTCTGAAAATTAGCTAAAAAAAGATATATTCAAGGAAATATTTTTTCTGAAAATTAGTTCCAAAAATAAGGATGCACATTATTTTTTTAATAAATATAGTAATTTAATAACAAATATAATTTTAATTAAAATTTTAAAATTTATATTACCTGTTTTACTAATTAATTCACTAAAATCTAAAAAACTAAAAAATTTGTTTTCTATATTAAGAATAGCTAAATTATTGAGTGTCATTTCTATTATAACATTTCTTAAAGTATTTTTGGTCAATTTTAATTTAGAAAAACTTCTTTGCTTAATGTGAAAGCCCCTAAACAATTACATATATAATGAAATTTCAATATTTGAAAAGCATTTGTGCACAAAATTCGTGCACAAATTTGAAAACTGTCTTTGGAAAAATGAGCCAAAAGATGATTCAAACTCAACTGAGACAAAAAAAACCCATACTCCAGTTAGAGAAAGGAAAAAAGTATGGTATCGGCAGTGGCATGTTAACTTCATGGGGTCTAGGCAAATTTGAACTAGAGGGCCCCATATAGAGTATTGACTTCATACATTTTTGTTTGGAGGAATTTTTTTGGGAACCTCCCAGTTTCCTCAATTGTTTTTTAATGTGACTTCTGGAAGGTTTTAATCAAGTTTTGTGATGCACCCCACTGGCAATGTAGTGTCTTCAAATATGACACCAAATTTAAATTGTGATATTCTTACTGCAGTAAATGAGTTTACAAAAGACTGGTTTGGGGGCCCCCAAGCAATTGCCCTTTTTGCCAATAGGATAACATACCACTGAGTACTGGAATAGATTAAGATGGAAATAAGGAATTATAAAAGACAGCTGTAATAAACCTAGATCATATATAATCAGAGGAAAACATCAAACCAAGTTTAGAAAGAATAGAAAGCACATTAGAAGACATGTAGAAAGCCATAGACAAACTGATGTATTCTTGATGTATAAGATTATATCACTGAGTAACAACAGTTGTCAGCAGAATCAATCTGCTAACATCACAGATCAAAAGACAAATGAAACTCACGGTGTCAGTTCTGATTGTCAATCAACTAGATCAGAAAGACAAGTCAGAATCTAAGAATACTACAGAACCTTTATTTAGACTGAATACATTAGCATCATTGTTTTGTTTTTTATTTACTTATTTTGTTTATATTGTTACATCTCTAAAGTTAAAGAAAGAAACCTTATATATTAAGTAATGTAATGTATAAGTGGTCGCAAAAGCTGGCAACATCTGTGGTATAATAAAATATTCTTATAGCTGACTGACTATTGTTGCTTTTGATTCTGAGTGTTAATCTGTTGACATCCTCTATATTGTAATAACTCGGATATATCAGAATATATCGAGCTTATAAACTGAGGACTTTACAAAATTTTAATGAGAACATTGACAGACAAGTTTAATAATTACAAAGAAAGACGTAAAGAATTAACATTATACCCGACACCACTTTGTTCCGTGCTTAAATGACTAACAATTGATCAAGGGTGACTTCAAAGTAAGCATTAACTGCATAACTGCATCCACGTTGATGCGTATATACATGTACCATGTTACACTACTTATACCATGTGTAGGAATAATCTTCTTGGCACTGATTCTGGGGCCTTTCTCTTCTGGTGATTCTCTTCCTCTCAACCCTTCTATTCAAAATTAAGTGTTTTAAAAATTTACACCATATAATTTTTGAATAATAATAGTCACATTAGGTTCTGTTAATTTGCATCTATTCACTTTATTATCCTCCGTCCAATCTACCTGCACTCTCTTGTCGATGGATTTGAATTACCTTTTTTTATATAATGATGTATATGATCTGTCTTTTGTCCTAGCTGGAACTCCACACAACTTCACACTCACTTGTTTCGTCTAAAAGGATAATGTCCAAGATGCACCCAGGCGAAGCAGGAAGTTCCTCTGACAGGTTGGACCTTCCCTTTCATATCTCCCATCATCTCAAAAACATCACCTCTCACGTGACCTGGAAGTCGACCAATTAGCGATGTCTTCACCATACGACCTGATATAGGGTGGTATGGGACAAGTCCAAAATACACATGTAACACAACACAAAACCCAACACAAGCTGAATGGAATTACAATTACACATACGATACATATATAAATTAACCAAATTAGGAAGTCTCCCTGCAAGTATAGTAGCATAGCACTACAATATACATATTAATAATTCATATAATGTGATTACATAATATTAATAATGTGATTACATAATATTAATAATTTATATAATGTGATTACATAATTCATGTAATCACATTATATAAGAATATATAGCAATAGTTAATCCCTTACTGCTAAAAATTTCATTACTGTCACTGTACATTCTAATACTTTGAAATAATAACTTTTATCATGCTGTTAGAAAATATTTAAACTGAAAATGAGACAAGACTCCTGACCCTAGTCATAGTGTTAATCTGAACCATTTTGTCTTAGTCATAGTGTTAACCTGTCTTAGTCCTAGTCATAGTGTTAATCTGGCCTTGATGAAAACTATAAATTAATAAGTAGTTAGATAATTAAATTGCAGTTATATAAGTCATATTTTGTGTAAGTGTATGTGATAAATGAATTAATTTCAATAATTTTCACAACAAAACAGTTTAAAGAGAAAAGAAAATAGATTTTATTCTTACTTTTAAATCATCTTCCCATTCTATTCTACTATAACTTTTGGTAACTTCTGGTTGGAATAGAGTTTGTCCTGCCATTGAAGCAGCTAATTTAGTTAAAGACTGTCTTCCACTTCCTCCAATTCCCACAAGTAAGCCATTACCTCCGGGTATTGTTAAAATACGTGATATTCGAGCCAGATGTACTAAAACATAACTATATAATTATGAAAATTATTTTAAAATTTATACTNTTTCAATATTTATTAGTAAATTATTTAAAAATAAATTTAAATTTATATTTCTTATTTAACAGAATAAAATTTGTAAAATTAATAGAATCCATCATTTTGTCTACATCATGCATACAATATACGAGTGCTTGGACTTTTCCACTGTGGCTAAACACAATGTCAGAAGAGCATGTGCCATTTTTAGCTGCAAGCATGAGTCATTTCTTGACAGGTTTTAATACAACTGTGCAACTTAGTGGTGCACAGGAACAGTTTTGAGACAGACTCTTAGTTAGTTGCTTGAAAACTGGAATCACTCACTGTCTATACATTCAACATTATTGGCAAGAGATTTGACATACTGGAAATTCTATGCTGACAAAGTGTTAAGTAACACCTACACATGTTACATTAATGTGCTTACTTGAAAGTACAAAAGTGTGAGGATCTGGACAGGTCCAAACCTTCACTAAAATTATTTTTTTAAAAGATAACAAAAAAAAAAAAAAAGCTAGAAACAATTTTTATCAAAATGTGATGAAAATTTTTAAAAAATGTAAATCCTAAGATTGACCTTCTCCAGGAGAAGTCAAAATCAATGTTTAATTGATTTTGACTTCTCCTGCGGTCTAAGCTGATATCTCGTTGCACTTAGTAATGAGTAGTCAACCTCTTAGAAAGTAAGAATGAGGGAAAGCGACCAATCGGAATGAGCAATCAAGGTCAGAAATTAATAAAAATCTGGGAATTCAAGGACACAATGGCTCCTTCTAAAAAGTTCCAAGTGTCAGACCAATTGTTGTGTCTCATGCCCATCTTCATCTCTGTCTCACATCCTCTGATTGACATCGTCCCATTATCAGAGGTTGATCACATGTCCCAGAGTTGTCAAGATGTCGATGGAACTGTCATTCACAAACCAAGGACATTCCTTCATTTGGGATTATCTTCAAAAGGAGAGGAAGACCCAGAGGCCACTGCCGACTTAGAACTTCCAAAATTGCGAAAATCTTGCAAGATTCTTTCATGCCAAATAAATGATTTCTAGTAACCATAGAGTCTGTCTCACTACTGATTGCACCCATATGTGACCCTCTCGACCAGTTGTCAATACTGACCATTGTGTCTCCATCAGTGACCTTACAAAAGATAGTTCTATAGTTTTTAGAGTCTTTTCCATATGCCTATAATTTAAATGTGATTTCCATAGAAACTGTTGGCATATGAATGCAAATTCATAAATTTACATAAGATAATACAGATACTATTTTACATAACAATATTGTTAAGACAAAAAATGAAGCATTACCTTTCGTTTTCTTTTGTTCTTTTATTACTTAACTTTACTGACTAGCGGAACTTATTTACAACATTTCAAATTGACGAACCTCTGACGACAGAACACTTTTGCCAGTGTTGCCAGATATAGCTGTACAATAATTAACAATATAAATGTACAATAATTAACACGCCTCCTTACATTTATATTGTAACACAAAATAGTTAAACACAAGAAAAGTAACATCCAAGTTGACAGCACTATTAATTAACAAATTATCTTAATCTCACACATCTTATCATCTTATATTCTATTCTTTTACATTTAGCATCTCTCTATATTTAATGAATTTGACATTTCCTAATGCCTTGGTAAAAATATCAGCAATATTATTTTCTTACACTAATTTTACAATTTCAAATTTTCCTTTCTTAACATTCTCATTTACATTAGACTTTTCCAGTTTTAAATTTAATTCCATAGGTGTTTTATACAATTTGAATTTTCAATATTATAACGTTTAGCTAAAGACTCAATATAAGATTTCTGACTTAAGGTTAAAATATTATCTTGTACATAGTCATATTCAATATCAATACCAATGTAGCCTTTTTACTCTACCTAAATCCTTCATTCTAAACTTATTAGATAACTTGTTTTTAATGTCAACAATAATTTGTTTATCTTTACAGCAATAAGACAGTAGCAACTTTAAAGTCGGCATTTTAGCAACAGGAGAATAAATGTCATCAATACAATCAGTTTGTTGAAAACCTCTTACCACTAACCTGGCTTTATATTCACTTTCACTCTTCTTTCTGTATATCCACTTCACATCAATTACCCTTTTGTCTTTAGGAGGCTTGCTCACAAGTGTCCATGTATTGTTTATCACAAGACTGTCCATCTCGGAATTCATTGCTGCTTTCCATTTCTTTGAATCATCACTTGTCATCGCCTCCTGAAAATTTTCTGGAACAGTAGCATCACAGTAATTTACACTTATACTGTAATAACCGAATTCTTCATCAAAGCGGAGTGGATGTTTAATTTGTCTTCCTGATCTTTTTCCTTTTGTTTTTTCTTCATCCTCTTTTATCTCATCATTACTATTTTCTTTATGTGTATTGTCTTTTTCCAAGTCTTTTGTCATATCCTTTTCTTGATGGTTTGTACTAGTAGAGTCTTCTCCTTCCTTTTCCTTTGCTTGATCTGAATCCTTTTGTCTTTCTTCTTTATCTTCATTCTTTTCCTCTTTCTCATTTTCAAATCCACACAAGTTTACATTCTCTTCTATTATGTCACAATGTCTAGCCATTATAACTCTGCTATTCATCAATACTCTATATCCAGTATCTGTATATCCAATCAAAATTCCAACCTCTGCTTTCTTGTCCCATTTAGATTTTCGTTTTTCTTCTGGAATTCTTACGAATACTTTACTTCCATATAATTTTAAATTTTTTACTGATGGCTTCCTTTTGAAAAATATTTCATATGGCGTTTTTCTCTCAATGGTATTAGTTAATGTTCTGTTTTTAAGATATGCAGCTGTTTTAATTACTTCTGGCCAAAATCTTCTTTCAATTTTTGCTTCTGATAAAAGACATCTCCCCATATCCATTAATGTTCGATTGTATCTTTCTGCTGTTCCATTTAGTTCATGCACATATGATGGACAAGGTTTTATTATTATTCCCTTTTCCTTTGCAAACTTAAAAATTCTTGCATTCATATACTCCTTCCCATTGTCACATCGCAGTTCCTTTATCATCTTTCCAGTCAAGTTTTGAACTTCATTAACATACTGTACTAAGCATTCATATACTTCATCTTTTGTCTGGATACAATAAACTTTAACTAGTTTGCTATAATCATCTATGAAATTTAAGAAATATTTTTCTCCAAGATTTCCTGTAGTTTGATGTGGTCCATTTAGATCTGTATGTACAATTTCTAATATGTCTTCTGCTCTTCTCCTGTTATTATGAAATGGTAAGTTATGCATTTTGTTTTCAATACATGTAGCACACTTTAAATATTCTGGTTCAATCTCTCTGGGTAGTCCATCTAGTGATTCATTTTTACACATTATTTTCAAGTTGTTAAAATTGATATGTCCCAGTGTTCTATGTAGTTTTTCTTTTATAGTCATGTTGCTTTTACTCATGTTCGCTTGTGATTTTCTTTCATTGATATAACTTTTCATTTTATATAGTTTATCCTCTTTGATTGCAACAGCTATCACCTTTCCATATGGGTTGTATATTTTTGAAAATTTTCTCCTTGAAACAATTGAATGTTTATCTGTGATCCTCGAATAACTCAACAAGTTTGCCTTCATATCTTTTACAAAATAGACATTTTCCAACGTAACCTCAGACTTTTGTCCATAAACTGGGAAACAAGTTTTAATATTGCCAACTTTTGTAGCTTCTAATATTCTTCCATCACCAACTTTTACTTTTATAGGTTTCTTCAATGTCTCAGAGGTTTCAAAATACTCATCGGTGTTAATGATATGATCTGTGCAACCACTATCAAGTAACCATTCTATTTCATCTATCTTTGACTTTTCGTTTTTACTTGTAGTATTAATATAAGTATTATTTGCAATGGTAGTCTGAAAACTATTTCCTTGATATTCATGTATGTTTTGATGATAATTTCCTCGCCCTCTCTGAAAGTTTCTGGCATTGAACAATCCACGTCCTCGATAAACAGAAAAACCACGACTTCGACTACGATTTTCAATTTCAAAACGACAATTTCTTTTTAAATGACCAGGTTTTCCACAGCTGAAACATTTCAACTTATTCTGAAATGATGACCTGGCTTCTGCTCGAAATACATTTGATTTATCATTTGACTCTTCATTAAAATTTTCCTCTGCACTTTTTAACTTTATTTTGCTTTTCAAATAGTCAACAGTCCTCTCCTTTTCTGGTAAAACATCTATTAAATCACCAATATGACTATACTTCTGTGGTAGCGATTTTAACATGTAGTTTAATTTTTCTTGTTCTGATATCATTGCACCTGCCTGCTTTAATTCGTTCACAGCCTTCTCAAACGCGTCGAAGAATAAGCTTACATCTGAATAATTTTTCAATTTGATACTTTCAAGGTTATGTCGGCACACAATTTGCAGAGCTGTTGACTTTTTCAAATACATCTCATCAAACTTTTGGATAATTTCGTAAGCCGTATCAAGTTCGCTTATATATTCTAGCTGTTTGTTAGTTATTCCGCTATAGATATAATTAGTCGCCTGGATATCTCGTTCGTCCCATTCGTCATCATCGGTCTTAATTTTAGCTCTCATTACTACATCTTTACACTTTTTGAACTGTAAAAACTTAAACATACGTAATTTCCAGTTACTGTAATCTGCTCCGTCAAATATTGGTATATTGATATCACTATTCTTCGCCGCCATTACCACATGTGCTCTTTCTTTGTTTTCTTTAATTATTTAACTCTTTTCGCTTCTTGTTTTATTTTTTTCGTTCTTTTTTCTTTTAACCACGTTCTGCTACCATGTTAAGACAAAAAATGAAGCATTACCTTTCATTTTCTTTTGTTCTTTTATTACTTAACTTTACTGACTAGCGGAATTTATTTACAACATTTCAAATTGACGAACCTCTGACGACAGAACACTTTTGCCAGTGTTGCCAGATATAGCTTTACAATAATTAACAATATAAATGTACAATAATTAACAAATATATATATATATAGAGAGAGAGAGAGAGAAACAGAGAAACAGAAAAATAGAGAATAAGGAAAACTTCAGATCTGAATAGATAATAAAGCTATTTAAAAATGTTGATGTATTAAAATTAAATTATATTGAGATGTTGAAACATTGAAAAGAATCTACAGTAACAAAGTTTAAAGTTAGCGGATAAATCTACATTTAAAAGTAGCTAGATTAAGCTTGTTAATTATAAATAAATTTATTTCACAGACAATTTCTTATATTGTAACCAGGGCTGTGAAGTCAGTAAAAAAACACTCGACTCTCACTCCAAGTCCTCATAATTTTAGTAGGCCGACTCCGACACCAGCAAAATTAAAAACCAAGTTATTTTATGGGGGTAGAGACACTCATAGAGGGTACCCTACTCTGAACTCTGAAAAAAGCCCTGGGCATTTACCCATATACTTTTATAGTTAGTATTTTTAATATTTAACTTACATTAATATTTATTTGTATAAAAAATTAATTTTTAACAAATATTTAATAAGAGGAAAAAGGAGGGCGATAAAATTCAACATTTACATATCTTTATTCTACAACATTTGCACTTCAATTTTACCTTTCTAGAAAAGTTAGTCCAACTAAAAAGTGTGCGATTTAGCTACTTCAGCCCCTTGTTCAGAAAAGAAAAATATATACTCTGATGAATTAGTTTGGCTCATTCAGAAAAATAGAGTACTCATTTAGAGCACAGATAATAAAGAATAATTCAAAAATATTCAAATTCAATTAAGTCAAAACAATTTAACTACTAAACACAAATACTCCAAAAAACTACATATTTAATAAATTAAATTGTTGCATTTTTGCATTTTGTATTTAAAATAAATAAATTATAACAAAATACAAAAACATTTAAAAAAATTAATAAATATAAAATAAATGTTTTTTCATTTAAATAAAAAAAACTAAATTAAATTTAAAATGCCAGAGTCAGAGTCGACACATTTTTCCCGACTCCAACTCCAACTCCTCTGGCCAGAAATTCCTCCCAACTCTGACTCCACGACTCCGACTCCAACTCCAAAGCCCTGATTATAACAAATAATATATTATGAGTTGATACAACCGAAATATAAATTTATATTACATATGATTTTTAAAATATTTAAAAATTTACAATAAGCAGAAGGTTTTATAAAATAAATATGTAATAAAAGTTGATTAATTAGTATATTGTTTAATTTAATTTCTTTATAAACATAGAAGAAACATAAAGATAAAGTACAAGTTACTTACCAAGGAAAATAACTACTGTTTAAAATTTATTTTATTGAAACAATATTTTATTTAAAAGATTTTAAATTTATAAAAATTTCAAATTATTATTTATTTATCTATAATAAAAACTTAAAATTCTTACATCAAACCAGTCAATGGTGCAACAATTTATTAATGATGGAAATTGTTGAAGACGATAACGAAAAGTATCTCCAACTGGACTCATGGCTATAATAATATGCAAATTTTCTTGGCAAAAATTAACAAAATGGGAAAAGAGTTCTATGGGTGTATAATCTGCAGTTCTATTCTTTTCTTGCATAATTGCTTGAACAGTCTAAAAATTTCATAAAAATTGAATTTTAAAAACTTCTAGTTTTCAAATAATATTTAATATATATTTTTAATGTATAAGATGTCCATAAACACCTAAAAATTTTCAAATATATATTGTGTGTATGGAATTTGATCCCGGTCCTTATTTCTAATCCCGGGATTTCGGGATTATACTTATTCAATCCCGGGATCCCGGGATTATTTCGGTATTGAGGGTTAATAAAAAATAAGAAAATCTTACAGAAATTAAAAATCAAAATTTAGACAAAAATTAACGTATTTTACTGTATACACCTAGTTAATTTAATCACTCTAACTAATCAGACTTACAGTTAGACTAACCAGACTTAAAATCACTGTCTTCATGTTAAATTTATTTTTTTAAGCATCACTGAGATCTCTTTAAACTCACATAAATTGAAAAAACTTTTATGTAACAAACTATGCAAATAAACNTTTTGGTAACTTCTGGTTGGAATAGAGTTTGTCCTGCCATTGAAGCAGCTAATTTAGTTAAAGACTGTCTTCCACTTCCTCCAATTCCCACAAGTAAGCCATTACCTCCGGGTATTGTTAAAATACGTGATATTCGAGCCAGATGTACTAAAACATAACTATATAATTATGAAAATTATTTTAAAATTTATACTGTTATTGATATTATTATCATAAAAACTAAAATAAATAATATTATCATCATTATGTAATATTTATGATTTTCATTGCTTGTAATAATTTTATATATATATATATATAAAAATAAATAAAAATTTTTTACACAAACCTGAATATAACAAGGTCTAACTGAGCTTTATTCATCATATTATATTCTCTTAAAGATAAAATAGCAACCATTTTGAATGCTTCTAAATCTTTAACTTCTTCATATAAACGTTCTTTGGGAGAAAGATCTGGATTCATATAATTCCCAAACATCAAATTGATCATGTCCTCATTAGTTATTTCATTTCCTTTACCATCCTATATTATAAAACATATTTCATATAATGAAATTAATTGGGATTATCCTAAAATTAGATGTTTAATCTCACACAAAATTTAAGGAATTTTTGGTTTTAATTTTTTAAATGTAAAATTTCTTCTGAGTGTTAAAGAATGTGGAAATGGGAAAAGTATCAATGCCAATGTATCTTGTTTAGCAGTGTTATGCAGCAAGGGAGCTTTGTTGGCTATCATTTGAAGGAAATTACAATAATTTAATTTTTACCATTAAGAAAAAATAAAATTTATTAATACACTTACCCCACTTTCTTCTTTTAAATAAGAAAACAGAGAATCAAAATTTTCATTAAAATAATCATGTACACATTGTTTAACAGTTCTGAAATTTTTTTAAAATTTAAAATTATAATTAATTAAAATATAATATTTATTTTATATAAAAGTTAAATTATATCTTACTTTAAAACCCATTCTTGATCTCTCTCATCAATCAGACGATCATAAAAAACTCTATATACTTCATGAACCCATAATCTAAATAAATGAAGAATTTACATTAAATTAAACTAATTCTTATTTAAAACAAATATATGTAAAAATGTTCTAAAAGCATTGGAAAATTATGGAGAGTGATTAGATTTTTGTAATTAGAGTAAAAATCATAATAGCAGCAACAACTATTAACTAAAAATGTAATAAAATTATTGCTACTTAATATGCTAGAACAGCGATTCCCAACCTGTGGTATGCGTACCCCTAGGGGTACGCGATAGCTGTTTAGAGGTACAGAAAAAAGTTAGTTATTATGGCAGAAAAAATAATATATTATGTATAACAAACTAATAGTATTAAAAAATTATTAGATAAAAAATGTTCCTTGCAACAATCACAACTTTATTATACATTTTTTCTTTTAGGTTTTTTTTCCTTTAATTTAAAGTTACAATATATAAAATTAACAATATGGTTAATCACTAAATTTCTTAAATGAGGGGTACAATCTAGAGATATGACATGTCACAGGGTACGCTAATGAAAAAAGGTTGGGAACCACTGTGCTAGAATATCAGATAATCTGAGTGTCATTACTAAATTTGTAGTAAGTTTTAGCTTCTACATATTAAATTTATAAATTAAAAATAAAAGTAATGATAAATAAAATAAAAATGTTGATATTTTCAATCATATGACACTTATGGTTGAAACCACTTTGACCAAATTCTTGTCATGCACTATCACTAATGTTGAAGTATTTTCTAGCTTTTTTGATTAGTTTATATTAAAAAAAATTATAAATTTACCTAATAAAGATTTTTCTTCCAGTCACAGATTGCTTCTGCAGTAAACAACAACCTTGAATAACTTTAGAAAAATCTCTTAAATTAAATAAATAATGAGACTTATTTGGAGTAGGTTGTAGATAAGATACAGCCAATTCATATACTTTCAAAGTAGCATCTACTAAAGTATCTTTTATTGAATAAACTTCTGATAGAAACAAATTAATCTATTTAAAATAAATAATAAAAATAATTATTAATTCATGATTTCAAAAACTTTTTATGCAATAATTAATTCAAATGTATAAAACATATTGTAATATTATATCAAGCAGATCAACATCATTTTGAATATGAGTGAAATGCATAAATATTGAAGGTTGACACTACTCTTGTTTATAAAAACTCACTTGTAGCAATATGTAATGACTGTCAATTGCCAGTGTAATGAACAATAGATGTAATAACAATTTTGGGAATACTTATAACACAAAATGCTCTCCCTTATATCAGGGAAAGTAAGAGAAAGTTAGGGAATTCCCCGTAAAACATACTGCATTAAGACATGTGTTAACTAACTTAGTCTTGTGTTTATTAGAGCTACTCATTCATAATGAATGTTACAGTTAGATTGTTCTTTGAAGAGTAACATGGCAACAAAAAATGATAGCAAGTCATATAAATAAACAGTATTGCAAAAGGGTATTGCCATCTTATAAATGCAAATGAAATGCTAGGAAAGTTATACGGAAGCAAGTCTTACGCTTTCCTACTGCCCCAAATCTGACTGCCTGCACCATTTGCCAAGCTGTTTGACAACTAAGCAAGACTGTCAGTATTACAGTTCATCCTCAAAGAGTGGCATAGTTATGCATGTACAGCCCAGCTTTCTATTTGCACAATCCATTTCTACAAAATGTTATTTCTTATTAATTTTATGATGCTCTACAACTTTCTGATTTACTTTTTTTCTGTATTTCTTATACTTTCTGACATAGGAATTTTAAATTCCAAATGTCACTGCTATCAGTCTAATCTGATAGTGTATATCTCTCTCTTCCATATCTCCAGCTATTATCCTTCAAAAGTTATTTAGATGACTTTAATGTGTATAGTAAAAACATAATTAATAATAGCTGAAAATCATAAATAATCAAATTTTAATGATTAAATATCAGATTTTTCAGTTTTCTTTCATTGTAATATAAAATATTTTTCAATCTATATATATATATATATCATCATTACAGATAAAATCTCAAAACATTTTAGTGGCATTTTATCAATTTAATTTTTGTTACTGTAATGTATTTTATCCAAATAATAAATCAAAAATCAATATAGAGGATTTGCTACATACAGAATAGAAATATAAAATATTTTAAGTTACACCTGTAGTCACCACAATTCTTTTAAACAGAATGTTATCTATTAGCAATGATGATTTTAATGATATGCATTGTATATAACTAATAAAGTAAACATTACAAATATTTGTCAAGATTCTCAAGAAATTGTTGACAGACAAAAACAGAGATTGAGGTTTTTAAAAGATGCTCTAAATAGTTTTTCAGTAAGTTTTAAAAAGTTTAGATTAAAGAATCTTCTGTAGATTATGCACTGAAATATTACCATCATCCATTAATCTGTCAACATTTGATCAATTATTATTCATCAGAAAATTTTCTCTATATTAGCTGTATCTAAAGATTGAAAGTTGTAAAGAAATTTTCAATTTAGACAATATTCCTCTAAATTTATTTAATAAAATTTTCAGTTCTCAATAAATTAAATACTAATTTTTTTATTTTTATTATATATTGACAATCTGGAGTTGAAGAAAAAACTCCAAAACTATTTAAATTTATTTATATTAAATAAGTTGATTTCTTAACTATAAATAATTCTTTACTTTTATTAATGACTAGCTTACCCGTCGCGCATTGCTGCGATCTCAGAAGAAAGGAAATTCAAGCAAACTCGTTATGATAAAATTCAATTTACATTTTATCATTTTTATCGAAACTTATTATTATTATTATTCATTTTCATCGAAAAAACATTTCAAAGTGTCGTTTCAATTCTATTTATTTATCGGAGTGTTTGTGGATACACGATATTTTTTGTTTTTCCGTCTGGTGCGTACACGAATAAATCAGAAGGTTTTCCGACGCATGAGCCGGCCACATTCAGTTGTCCATGCGAGAAGCACAGATTCTCCAAATTTAACCCACATACTCACAGCGATTGTCAGAAGTGTGATATTCCTCATTTTTATATATTTTTTAAAATCCTTTATAATTTTCATTATTTAATTGCTCCTTCCTCTCTTCCTTGGCATGTTGTGAAATTTCTGATAGTTGGATAATAAACCGTTTTATTGTAATTTGTCTTTTTAAATTATTTTGAGTCGATATTAAAATTTGGAAAAAGGGGGATACCTAGATCGGTAAAATAAGCGAATTTCTTCCTACAACTTCAGTTGTTGTTTGGGATACAGTTAAGGTTTTAACGAAGTTCGAGCGAATACATAATTAGCAAAAAAAAAAAATGAAATAAAGTGATTAAACAAACATTATTACGAATATCATAAATAACAAATGCATATATAAAAATATTTTTTGAAGGGGGAAATGGTCTACACAATTTGAAATGGATGGCACACACTGTGCTCGAATGCTCGTGTAAACACGCGCCATCTATCGTAGGATAAATATACTTTGCGGGAGGGTATTAAAAAACTTTCCGAAGTTTTATGGCAATCGTACTATCCCACAAACCTTCGCCGGAGTATATTAAACAACTTCCCAAAGTTTCACGGCAATCGGATAAACGGTGTGATAATGCATGAAGGACACACACACACACACACACACACATTCATTTTTATATATATAGATATAGATTATACAGAATCATAGTATTTTGTTTTATTAATATGAACTCAATAATAATGGATTGAATTATAAATTATAATTATTTTAAATCAAATGAAAGTTGTCTGCTTTGAAATCTAATAAACTTAAAAATATATAACTGCTGCAATTTGTTTATCATCATTAATAAATTTTACTTCTATGAGTTTAAATGTTTACAGTAAGTTTATAGTACAATTTTTAATATAAATTAGAATAAACTAACCTTGAAATGAGTGAATAATAAAATAGAAAAAATTCTAGATATTGTTTCATTGCTGAATGGATTTATTCCTAGAGTAAAGAAATGATGAAGAAAACGAGGAGAAACATTGCTTCGAGTGCCAAATGGTTTCATAGCAGCCAAGAATTGAACATCATCTAAATATAATTCAGCCATATTTTCTTTTAATCCAAACCTGAAATTAAGAATTTAATTTAATATTATAAGCAGAAAATTTTCAAAAAACATTCAGATTTTGAATATTGATTAAAATCTAGAATTATTGAAAAAATGACAGCCTATTATATGCTTAACATTCACACTTAATAATATGTATATATGATTGTACATATCATTAATAAACAGCAAAATTACTTTGATCATGCTTCTGATCTGTACTGAAATGCTGTTTTCTATTTTTTCTAATTTCCAACTGCAATTGAACTGTTACTATTTATGATCAAATAATTTCAAATATTTCCTGTAATTGCTATGTATTGTAAGTGTTCAATGTTAAAAATTAAATGCTATCAATATATGATGAATGTTAAATATTGTTTTTATTTCAGTAGGTTTCTTTATTTAATGTTTTAATTATGAGAAGCTTCTCTTTAACAATATTTTAAGTTATGATTTTGGCTTAGACTCACTGCATTTTCTTAACTGTTGATGTCAATCAAATTAAATCATTTACAAAAAAGTGTAGTTATTTCAACCTTCAAGAAAAGATAAAGAATAAAGATAAAGACAAAGATAAAAATAAAGAATAAAAGATAAAGATAAGAGAAAATAAAGAATAAAGATAAAGAATATCATAAGATAAAAACACAAATATAAAAATCTAAAACCATACATGACACATCAATTGCCATTGTGGTGATACACCATATTACTGTATATGTTTTAATATAAGTTTAGTTTTAAGTTTTCTTTCTTCTTTGTTTCTCCTTTTGTTTTCTCGAATTTTTGACTAACATTCCTTCCTGTGGGTTTACACAGGAAAAAATGTTAGTCAAAAATTCTTAGTTACATTAATTCATTGTTACTGTTGTGACTTTATTAAGCCATGTTACTTATATTTTTCCTTTAATTCCCTGTTAACATTTTCTTATGGAAAAATCGTACTTCTGGCTTTTGTTTCCTTAACCATGATGTGGTTGGTTAACCCATGTGGTCCAATCTGTCTTAAAACAAAGGGGCTGACACTTCATTGGTCAGCCCCTTTGTTTTAAGACAAAGGGGCTGACCAATGAAGTGGCGGTGGGTGGGAGGGAGATCCGAACAGGAAGAAAGGACACTTTTAGGAGACGAGAGGAAAGAGGACAGATAACACGTGAGGACAAGCACGTAAAAAAGAAAATTTACGAGGGGACGGATCCGAGGTATTTTTGATTACTATTACCAGTCACCCCTTTGAACCTTTCTTTCTGTATAATTCTGTTACTCATATCTTTCTCTAAATTTTGGGCCCTATATTTGTATTATTTAATTAATTAAGATAATCCTAAGCTAGAATTAGTTTCTTTTATTTGTCAGTATGTGGGAGCTATCTGTTGTATCGTGATGACCGTTCCCAGTCAAATTTGTATATTCTAGTTTGTAAGTGTGAATAATTGTATATTCGGATTTTTGGAATTTTTTGAATTTATTAAATTTTTGTCAATGCCGAGCAATTCTTTGGAGTCTGTTATTCATTACTTGGTGACACTGGTAGAAAGGGGGTAACCTTTTCTAAGAACCACAGTAACAATGGGAAGCTAGAGCCCCGAGGCTACTATAATGGATAAGGAGGGTCATTCTTTGGTTGGACTCTCAGTGAAGGCAGACATGTGAAAGTTACACTCCTACTTGCCATCTAGAAGGACAAAGGGAGATGAAGGTGACCTGCAAAGGAGAAAAGACCATGTCAACGCAAAGAAAGAGAGATGAACGTCCCTTGTACAAGTAGGATAATTGAAGAAATCCAATTAAAGATCACCACGAAACAATTTATAGTAGTTCCCCACCAGAAGAGCATCAATACCAACCAGAAAACCTGGGTATTCTTTATAACCTCTTCTTCTATCATACAAAACTCTTTGATATTCTTCCTTCCTCTTTTAGTTTATAATATAGTATAAGTATTAGTTGTAAGATTATACATCTGTTTTTTCTTAATTGTTGCGAGCAGGTTCCTTTTCTTTGTATTTACTCGACTCCTTGCACCTATTTTCGGATATTCTGTAACACTCAGAGTTTGAATCTGTAAAAGAATCCTGTATATTACTATTCACATGACAGTAAATAAATACTTGTTATTTATTTGTGTACTGCCTTTCATGGACCATTGTACACTAGCATGATTCTCACACCATCGTCATAGACCACCTCACTTCTTTAAAGTTTGTTGGAGTCCATCCTTGATCCTTCCTTCTGGCACTAACACTTCATTTTTAACTTTTGATGTTTGATGTCAAAAACATTAGTGTGAACCGCCAGGGAGGACGGAGCCAGTCGCACCTCCCTGTTCAGACAACAGGTCATTAAACCTGCTCACTGTCAGGATAGCTTATTTTACGATAATGGTCCCAAGGGTTGAGACTCTCAAATGTCGGTTGAGTGGAGGGAGAGTATTTGGGGTCGACAATAAGGTGAAGGCCATATACGAGTAAAGGAGTCTACCATTTTAACAAATAAAACAAGAATTTATTAAAATAATCAAAATTGACAAAACTACTACACAAATTTCAACATTAAACTGCCTAACAGCTCAAGAGAGAGTTTACACGCTTTTTCATACCTCTTTGTAGGTTTCCATGATGTTTAAGGAATGTAGACACAGAATTATCCCATAAAAGTGTCTTGGCTCCAAAGGAACACAAATTTGCGACTCTGGCAATGAACGGATATCAGTATTAGAGGATCAGAATAGCGGCGGGTTCAGAGATTCGACTCGATGTCATTGGTCCAGCTTTCCCCCGAGAAGGGGTAAGAACGGTCTTTCATAGCTTTTTGTGGGAAATTTCCATCACGTGATCGAATGGTCTATGAACTAAAGGTTATAGGTGTTCCAGGGACCTAAACAAGTGATGAAATTTGGATGCTAACAATAAACTTTTGTGCAAGTTGAGCTGCAAGTTATGTGAAGACAATAGAATGTTAATGGTTATGATGATTACACATTCCCGACTAAGATAGTTTTTTCTTCCAATTCGTTACATAAACATAAGGAAAAAGATAATTAAAATTTTAGTTAATAAAATTCTGGATCTCACATTAGCCTTCTTTACATATATATGAATTGTTTATAAAACTATCTTATTGATAAAATTGTACGAGTTGTGTTATTTGTTTAAAGCATGTGTAATAAAGTTAACATATTAATATTTAGTGTTCTATACATAAATCAATCAGAATTAAAATGTTTTTTGATAAGTGAATACTTTTCACACATTAATTTTTCAATATATTCTACTAATTATTTTCAGTTTATTTATAAAATACAAAAATATCTTACCAAAATCCATGATCTAACAATTGCCTTAACAATTCTATAGGAGGTTGAGCTCCAAATTTGTCAGGTGCAGGCATATTTATGTCATCAATAAATATAACACATTTTTTTCCAATTGGTGGACCATAATGTCCTTTTCTTCTTTTATCAACTTTAGATAAAATTATATTCTAAAATTATATTGTAATGAATTAATTTTAAGATTATTTTATTTATCATCATCTTTCTATTATAAATTTTTAAAGACAAATTATGATAAATTTAAACTGTAAACAATTACTACAGTTTACCAGATTATTTCAATATTGTATCAAAGCTAATGATTAAAGGAATATTATTATTGAAGTTAGACATAATTATCAACTGCTAATAAGTTTAATTATTGTCTAAACTAATTTTAAATAATAATTTAGAAATTCAAAAAAAATTTACTATCAACTTGAACGCAGCACTCACAAATTCAACAGATATTTTATTAATTACATGATTTAAGTAAATAAGTAAAGTTTATTTGTATTAGGATTTAACCTGTTACAAGGGGTGTTTCAAATATTAATCAATCATAATCATCTAACAACACATTAATTCCATATGATACATCTTAACTATTTTGTTAACATAGATATACAGTACATTTTCATTAATATAAACTAAAACATGTTATATAACTTGATTACAAATATTTTAACAAAACGTTTAAAAATCACATGATTTAAAAACTCCAAATTAATTCTCCTAATTTTAGAATTTTAATTAGTGATGAACTGAATAGGAGATTTTGGCTGAATACCAAAACAGATAACTGTAGATGTTAGGTAAAAAGCAATCGTAAACAAGCAATTAACATTGTAATTGTAAACTAGTAATAGCAATATTAATGTGTTAAAGGTTGCCTTTAACATTAATTAGTTAATTAACATTAATATTAATAGATGTTGCAATATTCTTGTTGTCTAAGTGCTGAATTAAGTAACTTTTGTGAATCTGTAAGATCACAGTATTATCAAGACCAAAAATATGCATGAGAATAACATTCATAACTGTAACAGAAAAGGTGAAAAGAATTGATATAGAATTTTTTAAAACAGTCCAAATGAGAACAAATATTACGAAATGAAAATTGTGCTAGCATGTCGTACAAATGCAGAGACAGAAAAAAAAAAGAAATAATCACAACCATAAACAAAACAATAGGACTATCCCAAGGTATTTTCCTTCCTGTCTTGTATTGTAATTTTATCAACTTGTAGTGGTTTTTCATTTGTTTACTGTAATATGTTTCCTTAGTCCATTTTGTAAATAATTACAAAGTAATGTCAGTTATTGATCTAGATATATTTTATAATTCTAATAATATTTTGTAATTATTGTACATCTAAGATTTATTGTAATGTTGGCAATACTTACCATAGACTATTTTGTTTAAATTGTTATCGTTGTATGTAATCCAATTAAAAAGTGCCATTAAAGTTGAAATGCATTTTGGAAAGTGTTAATTAAATGTGCTGGGAGAATAATAAACCCAGTTCATTAGTTATAATTATCTATGTTTCTTATAAATTAATAATACAAGCAAGAAGCTTATTAATATATACATTTATCTCATTTACATTGAAAGTTAGCAAAAGCTACTTATATTCAAATTATTTATATTTCATGTTTCAGAACACCAATTTCAACATATATATATTTAATTACATATACAGACAATTTTTGATGTTATAATTTCTAACTTAAAGTTTTCTCCTAATGAAATTGATTTTTCTCAGTTAAAAAATTGTAGTATTGTTTTTTAGATTAAACACATTAAAATATTTCCATTAGCAGTCTAAACCTAATTTCTCAGCCATACATAAAGATGTTTTGGGGGATTCTTCACATAGTACATTCATAAATAATTTCAAATACCATTTGTTTCAAACATCCATGGTTAAAATTCAACACATGTATTATGTTCAATTACTGGTTAATTTCTTTAATTTTAAACAGATAATAATTACTACAGTCTATATGTTAACTGTAATGTCTTGGATGTATTGAAATAATCCAGACTGTTGTTAGGTAAAAATGCATGCATGATGACTTCACAAAAAGGACACCTTACGGGTTGAGTTCAACAGGAACAAAGAATTAGGAACTTAACCTAGAATAACACAAATGCTTGCTGGCTACAGTTACCAACACTCATGACAATCACCAGATTAACTCATTGTTAATCATTTGGTCTGGAAAGGGAATAATTATAAATATTTTACAAGATGGATCGCTCACTGACTCATCCCAATTCATGACGATTTCACAAAACAGAGGTACGCAGTTCCAAAGTGAGCCATACCGGTCATGTGGTTCATCAACAAGTTCACAAAAAAAATATAAAAATAATAGTCTTATGAGGTTATACACGCAAAGTTCTATTATTAACATATATTGGCGAACTCCAGAATATCAATCTCACAACAATGGACTTGATTTCCGTTTCGAGTTCATGGACGAATCTCCCCTCACGCATGATCATGGTCTGTCATCACCTTTCGTTCCTTCTTGATCTCCACTCGGTGGTCCTCTCTAGTTCAGGTTCGTGGAAACCATAAAACAAAAAAACAAACGATCGTGTACGCATGTGGGTTATGTGCTTTTATACTTCCCTCCATTTGCCTTCCCATCACACTCACACAGTTACCTGAACAACCAATCCCCACACGACATACATCCTCGCCATTAAAAGGTGGTTTTACAGCAAACAGAACTTACCCCCCCTTTTACTTTTTACAACATACAAAATTCCAATACAGACCAGTGAAACACGACCACACAAAGGTTACAGGAATGCAAACGTGATATAAAATGAACACAAGACAAAACATAAAAAATTTATAATAGTGCCGAAGCACTACATAACAAACATGTTTATAAAAATATAATTTTTGCACACTATGTATATAATAATTATGTTTTAGAAGAGAGTATTTCATTAAAAAATCATTCTTACTTCCTAACTAGAATTTGTTTTTCAGCTTTATATAATACATATTTCTCAATTACAGTTCTAACTTTCTCTTCAAAATTAACATTAAAAATTATGTGAAAATAACATAATTTAAAATATAAAATTATAAAAAATAAATATAACATCTCATATTAAAATTAGTAAAATAATAAAAGAATTATTATGTAAATTATATGATAAAATATGGTGCTAATGTAAATGCTAATATGTACATAAATGTCAAAAAAAAAAAAAAATGGAAATTTTTAGTGTAGAATTGTTGATTCAATGTAATGTAATTGTTATGATTGTAACAATTCACTAAACTGCTTATAAAGCTATAAAACAAAATTCTAACATTACATTTGAAAACTGTTGTAAAAATAGTTAACATAATAACTAAAATTTGTAGAAAATTGTAAAGATTAAAATTAACGAGATTTTAAAGGGAGAAAGAATGTACGTCATGTTGTAAGTTTCAAGAGCATTTTAATAATATTGTAATATTTATATTTGTATTTTTAACCAATAGAAGAGGGGTTTAAACCGAAAAAGCATCTTGGAAATAATGTATAATATTTAAAGTAGATGTGTTGATAGTCTATTGCCTAATTATACCACTTCATTGTAAGAGAAAGTATCTTTTTTAAACTTTAAGAATAAAATTTAAGAAACTAAATTTTAACATATGTTTACACATGTTTGTATTTGTGTACAAATGTATTTATATACATTTGTATAAATGTTTAAATTATAAAAATCAAAATGAAGCAATTAATACTCGTAATTAAAAATATTCTAAATATAAATTATATCTAGAATATTTTTATTATACATTTTTTGATTGATTGTTTATAATGACTGATTCAATTATTCAATGAACTGATCAGGAGAGCTATTATCATTAATATATTGATAACTGAATTATTTGCCATGACAAAAAATTAAAACTGCTTATGGAAGAATATGAAAAAAATGTATTCAGTGTTTAATTTTAATAAAAATATGTTCCTTGTATTATTATTCATACAAAAGTAGCATTATTAAAATATTATGTATTTATATCATGCATACTAAAATATTTACCTGTGTTTGTAAAGCAGTAATTTGTGTCGACAATGAAAAGAAATGAGGGATAAATTCTTGTGGCAATGTATTTAACAATTTATCTTTAATGCATGCACTTTTTCCAGTTCCAGTAGGACCAACCAATAGTATAGGTCTAAAATTTGCAAAATTCATATTATATTAATTATAAACATTTTTATCAAAATATTATTTTTATTGTATAAAATAAATCTACAATTATACCTCATTAATACTATAGTTAAAGTAAATATCATCTTAAAACAAAACAGTCTTTTTTTCATTTGTCAGTGCTTCCAAAAAATATTTACTCTATCATTTATTAAGTGCATAATAGCAATTGGCCTAAAAGAAGGTGCAAAAGTAAAAATAATATTAAAAGAAACACCTGAAAACTCCCCTTAAAAGCAAGGCAAGTACCAAAAATAATAAACATAAATATAATTTAAAAGCACCATATTAGCAAAGCACTAACTATGCCAGTTTACACAAACATAAATACATANGTTGAGCCGTTGTTGCCAGTTAAAACACGCAAAAATTTAACAAAAATAATATTAAAAGAAACACCTGAAAACTCCCCTTAAAAGCAAGGCAAGTACCAAAAATAATAAACATAAATATAATTTAAAAGCACCATATTAGCAAAGCACTAACTATGCCAGTTTACACAAACATAAATACATACATTATTCTAAGAATCCAGTATGATCCAAAATATAATTTTAAACATTACTGTGGCGGCCAAATAATTGTAACCTTAGCGCTGCATCTGGAAATCCAGGTGGTGCTGGCGTGAGGATATAAAAACACATGCAGGCCATCTGCCATTATCTTTTACCCTCTTCTCAGCTACTCTCCGCATGATGAGTGAATGTATCTATACATGATCTTCTAACCAGTGCTTTTTTTGGGAAAAAAGGTGGTGGAACGCCCACTAGGGGGTATCCCAGGCTAAAATATAAAACAGTCAAAATGACAATCACCGGTCACAATTAGCACTGTGATTCCTGCATTGCCGCCAAATCATGACAAGACCAAACACGAGTGGAGCAATATGTCACAGTCACCACAAACTAAGTTTGCAGTATGCATGCATCGTACACAAGATTCGGCACACAAGCAAAAGCAGGACTGTCTTAATAATTTTGTTGCTGATCTTCTACGCTCAACAGAGCGATTCAATGTGGACCAAACATCAAATTTTCAAAAATTCTCTTAAAACTTATATATTGAAAATATATTGAAAAAGGTGGTGGAATGCCATTTCATTGCATTCTATGACAAAAAAAAGTGATGCTTCTAACTGATCAACCTTTACTTGATAGTGTAGTGATCTGTCACTTAAATTAAATTGTTTTGTTTTTATTTTTTTTTTTTAATGTTTTGCCTGTTCCATTTGTGCTCGAGCACCACATTTTGTAAAACCCGCGGGACTGGATGATTGGTTGCGACTCGTGACGTCAACCACGGAGAAGTATAAAGGGAGGTGTCTCACCTAAAAGAAGGACTTTTTGTTTCTTGCTCTTCGGACTGTGTCGGACATGTGGTATAAGTGAGATTCAAGTGTTTAAGCACGTGGTTGGAAAGAGAAGAGAATGGACAGTTGGAAGAAGGAACAATAATCCAATTCCATCCAGATCTAGGAGCAAGACTTTGAAGAGAATCGCATATACATTCCTTCAAATTGAACAAAGGACACATGTAAGACAATTTGTTTGTTCTTTGTTGTACAATCACTAAAATTAGGTAGTAGAATAGAGAGTAGATATAGATACGTGTTAACAGTACTTAAGCCTGTATAGGATATAGATATAAATTGTCGGTATATCAATATGCCTGTAAGACTCCCGAAAAATTAAATCATATTTTTTCACCTGCAAATTAAGAAGTGTAAAGTCCTTAATTTGGTTTGTGTTCATTGCCTATTACCCTCCACTGTACATTGTATACTCAGGTATAGCAGTAAATCTAACAATAGTGTAAAATGAATTTTTGTATATTGTTGAAAATAAATTTACATGGTAATGTACATGGCTTCAGGTATTTGTATATTTCAAACAAACACTATAATTACGTGGTACAACAAAACACCACAATTATGAAACTGAAAATTTGGATAATGCATATTATGTCATATAGCATTAGTGGATTACTACTCACTTTTCTATAAATAACAAACATGTTTATAAAAATATAATTTTTGCACACTATGTATATAATAATTATGTTTTAGAAGAGAGTATTTCGTTAAAAAATCATTCTTACTTCCTAACTAGAATTTGTTTTTCAGCTTTATATAATACATATTTCTCAATTACAGTTNTCTAACAATAGTGTAAAATGAATTTTTGTATATTGTTGAAAATAAATTTACATGGTAATGTACATGGCTTCAGGTATTTGTATATTTCAAACAACCACTATAATTACGTGGTACAACAAAACACCACAATTATGAAACTGAAAATTTGGATAATGCATATTATGTCATATAGCATTAGTGGATTACTACTCACTTTTCTATAAATAACAAACATGTTTATAAAAATATAATTTTTGCACACTATGTATATAATAATTATGTTTTAGAAGAGAGTATTTCGTTAAAAAATCATTCTTACTTCCTAACTAGAATTTGTTTTTCAGCTTTATATAATACATATTTCTCAATTACAGTTGTGAAGGTCCGAAAACCTTTTTCTGTTTTATATCAGTATAAATCTAGGAATTTTCCTAGTAAAAGAGAAAAGGGGGACTTCTGCGGTCAATGACTGAGACGCTCTCCTCGAATAAGAAAAAAAAAGGAGAATGTTAAAATATCAATAAGAGAAATCATCTCTATTTGTTTAACAGTAATTCTATAGACGTTGGTATCAACAAGAAGAGAATAAGAGATATTTCTTATCACCTCTTGGTTGCACGTACCATGTGGTTACGGCAATAAATCACCTTGTTCATAGTCAAACACGATGTTTGATATAAACAATATCTAAATAGTTGACCAGGTTAAAGAAATTATTGTCAAGTGATTGTTAATTTATGGATGAGAGCCATCAAACCTATAGGAATTTATATCATAAAATCATATCATTTTGACACCAATAACAATAAATTAAACAAACTTCTCTGAGTCATTTGTCCGAACTAGCTAGATCCAAATATCAACACACTAGCAGGTGTGCGGCTAAATCATTAATAATGTCATAGTTCTCACCCCCTCGAAATTAGTATTAAGAGGGCTCGGCCCAGATATCGGGGTGGCTTTCAAGAAAACAGCAACCAAGGGATTAACTACCTTCTACACGGACCATCGACACCGGACGTATAAGCAAAAAGGCTCGTCTATCTACAAATTAGTAAGTAGAATTCTCTCCCTTCTCTCAGGTGGACTAAGGCTAATTCCTAAATAGATTTTAAGAAGGATCAAAGAATATCCTCTATCGTAAATATNCTTTTGTGAATCTGTAAGATCACAGTATTATCAAGACCAAAAATATGCATGAGAATAACATTCATAACTGTAACAGAAAAGGTGAAAAGAATTGATATAGAATTTTTTAAAACAGTCCAAATGAGAACAAATATTACGAAATGAAAATTGTGCTAGCATGTCGTACAAATGCAGAGACAGAAAAAAAAAAGAAATAATCACAACCATAAACAAAACAATAGGACTATCCCAAGGTATTTTCCTTCCTGTCTTGTATTGTAATTTTATCAACTTGTAGTGGTTTTTCATTTGTTTACTGTAATATGTTTCCTTAGTCCATTTTGTAAATAATTACAAAGTAATGTCAGTTATTGATCTAGATATATTTTATAATTCTAATAATATTTTGTAATTATTGTACATCTAAGATTTATTGTAATGTTGGCAATACTTACCATAGACTATTTTGTTTAAATTGTTATCGTTGTATGTAATCCAATTAAAAAGTGCCATTAAAGTTGAAATGCATTTTGGAAAGTGTTAATTAAATGTGCTGGGAGAATAATAAACCCAGTTCATTAGTTATAATTATCTATGTTTCTTATAAATTAATAATACAAGCAAGAAGCTTATTAATATATACATTTATCTCATTTACATTGAAAGTTAGCAAAAGCTACTTATATTCAAATTATTTATATTTCATGTTTCAGAACACCAATTTCAACATATATATATTTAATTACATATACAGACAATTTTTGATGTTATAATTTCTAACTTAAAGTTTTCTCCTAATGAAATTGATTTTTCTCAGTTAAAAAATTGTAGTATTGTTTTTTAGATTAAACACATTAAAATATTTCCATTAGCAGTCTAAACCTAATTTCTCAGCCATACATAAAGATGTTTTGGGGGATTCTTCACATAGTACATTCATAAATAATTTCAAATACCATTTGTTTCAAACATCCATGGTTAAAATTCAACACATGTATTATGTTCAATTACTGGTTAATTTCTTTAATTTTAAACAGATAATAATTACTACAGTCTATATGTTAACTGTAATGTCTTGGATGTATTGAAATAATCCAGACTGTTGTTAGGTAAAAATGCATGCATGATGACTTCACAAAAAGGACACCTTACGGGTTGAGTTCAACAGGAACAAAGAATTAGGAACTTAACCTAGAATAACACAAATGCTTGCTGGCTACAGTTACCAACACTCATGACAATCACCAGATTAACTCATTGTTAATCATTTGGTCTGGAAAGGGAATAATTATAAATATTTTACAAGATGGATCGCTCACTGACTCATCCCAATTCATGACGATTTCACAAAACAGAGGTACGCAGTTCCAAAGTGAGCCATACCGGTCATGTGGTTCATCAACAAGTTCACAAAAAAAATATAAAAATAATAGTCTTATGAGGTTATACACGCAAAGTTCTATTATTAACATATATTGGCGAACTCCAGAATATCAATCTCACAACAATGGACTTGATTTCCGTTTCGAGTTCATGGACGAATCTCCCCTCACGCATGATCATGGTCTGTCATCACCTTTCGTTCCTTCTTGATCTCCACTCGGTGGTCCTCTCTAGTTCAGGTTCGTGGAAACCATAAAACAAAAAAACAAACGATCGTGTACGCATGTGGGTTATGTGCTTTTATACTTCCCTCCATTTGCCTTCCCATCACACTCACACAGTTACCTGAACAACCAATCCCCACACGACATACATCCTCGCCATTAAAAGGTGGTTTTACAGCAAACAGAACTTACCCCCCCTTTTACTTTTTACAACATACAAAATTCCAATACAGACCAGTGAAACACGACCACACAAAGGTTACAGGAATGCAAACGTGATATAAAATGAACACAAGACAAAACATAAAAAATTTATAATAGTGCCGAAGCACTACATAACAAACATGTTTATAAAAATATAATTTTTGCACACTATGTATATAATAATTATGTTTTAGAAGAGAGTATTTCATTAAAAAATCATTCTTACTTCCTAACTAGAATTTGTTTTTCAGCTTTATATAATACATATTTCTCAATTACAGTTCTAACTTTCTCTTCAAAATTAACATTAAAAATTATGTGAAAATAACATAATTTAAAATATAAAATTATAAAAAGTAAATATAACATCTCATATTAAAATTAGTAAAATAATAAAAGAATTATTATGTTAGGAACTTCCATTTTAATTGACAAAAAAAATTAAAATTTTGATAAACCTTATCAACAGTTTTCAATCTGATTTCATATACATAATTGTCAAAAACTTATCTGATAAAAAGTTTTCTGTTTTCTTTACATCAAATATAATACTAGTAATACACAGTGGCATGTTTACAGCTTCATAGGATCCAGGAAAATCTGAACTACAGGCCCCATTTACAGTGTTGGCTAAAGACATTTTTCTTTGAGAAATTTTTGGAGAGAATTCCCTGGTATCCTCATACATTTTTTTTTAACTTCACCTCTGGAGGGTTAAGTATACCAGCAATTGAGGTTTCCGAGATATGGTCTAGATTTAAATTTTGATATTATTACTACAGTAATGACTTCATAAAAGATTGGTTCAGGGCTCCTAGGCAATTGCCCTTTTTGCCCATAGGATAATGCACTACTGGTAATACATAGAAGATATGAATTACTATATGATATGCACATTACACTTTAGACCACTGATTGTCTTTCATGATTTATAAAACAAACTCTATCTTAACAACATAATTATTAATAATAACATATAAATAATTATTTATGTATTATTTATGTTATGGTAGTACTATTGGAGCAACTAATCTTTTTATCAATAACATAATATGCTATTGTTGTACTGTAAATATTAGAATGGATTGATTTGAGAATATGAATGCTTGAATGGCAAATTAAGATCCCAATGCCTACACTATTTTCTATTCTATCAAAACCTTATCAAACACCTTTTAGAGTATCCATATCATTGAATGTGTGAAAAAAGAGATTATTTTAGTTATTAGGCGATGTTAGTGGAACATACACGACAATGCAATAGGCACAGAAGTCGTTAATAAAATCTTTCTGCTAGTTTGATTTTAAAACAATTTACTGATGCAAATGCTACAAATACTAAATAAAAAAGTGGTCATCTTATATTCCTCTATAATATCTAAGGATTAGGACTGATTACCAGAAAATTTTATGATTTTTTTAGGATTTTAACCAATCTAAAAAATATATCTCCTGAATCTTGAAAACTAAATCTAAATCCAAAAATAACACTAACAAAAAATGTAAATAATTTTATGTATGTAATATTACTGTGTAATATGTATATGTAAATGTAATATTATTATGTATGTAATGTAATATTTCACTTTCTATCTGATCTCTATCCATCCTCTCAACTATTCTTTATTTTAATGAAGAACTGAGATGATATTGTCAGGCATTATCGAGTTTTTATAATAAAAAGAAATTTTACACTCTGCACATTTAACAATTATATTTGCTATATTCTAATAGATTTTACTATGCAAATATTTTTTCATTAGTATCACATCTTTTATTTTGTAATTATAAAATGAAAAAAATAATATCTATTAATATGCAGTTATGAAAAAATGTTAATCTTATTACATACTGACCACATATTACTTTATTTTTATTATTTTTAATCAAGTTTACTTTTAAACATTTTAATTTTTAATTTAGAATTTACTTTGTAATGATAAAAAATAAATTCATAAAATATTCAACAAAGTAACAGTACATTCTTTATATGAATTTATTGATTTAAAAATTATATAGTCTTTTATATTAATAACATATTCCATTCTTAAATTAATTAATTTATTACACAAACTTAACAAATTTTATAAATTAAATCAGAAAATGGATTAAAAATTCTTAGAAAACTGTTATTCATAAATTTTAGAATATCAATTTTATACTTACTTTCCATATCTTATAAATAAATCTAAGAAATATGTATATCGAACTGTATCAATTGTAGGTATGATGAACTGATGTAAATTCACCACTTTAGAATAATCAATTGGCTGTATGAAATCAAACCATAATTTCCATGAACCTTTGCCTTTATTCTGAAAATAAGTTTTGAAAAATTAATACAAACTACATAATTAACGTACATAACTATTAATATATCAAAATTTATTTTTCATTTTTATATACAGGAAATACATTCAAAGACGCCACTGAGGGTTGCCCAGAGTGTTTACAAGATATCGGGTAGAGTGGACCTCTATTACTCATTTTTTGAACAAATAAGGATTTTATTTTCTGATAGTAAAAATAAGATTAATTTTATAAATAAAAAATTACTACAGGCTGCTAAATTTTCTCCAAGCCCAGAGCTCTCCCTCTTGACACCTGCCAGTGGATGCTTGAATCTGCAGATAATACTAAGCTTTATATACACTGTGTGTATATGTATATGTATATACACCATACAAATTAAACTTTATCATAGGTGTGTGTATTTCACTTAATGGCTTCTCTTTAGCATATCTGAATTTTCAGCATCATTACTCTTGTGCTTTATAGCCATAATTAAGCAAAACAAGGGTTGCTCAAACACAAGCACTGTGATACTGCAACAGTCAATCCGATAACCAAGACAGCAACTAACTACTAATGGCAGATAATATATACAGTGCTTATACACCAAATACACTGACTCATGTCCTGGCAGGAATGGAGCAGAATGGACAAGATCAATTTTAATTTGAAATAATATGTTTGTAAATTTTGTTGAGAAACTTTAACTACACCATATTAAAATCATTATATCAATCTCAAATTGTGCATGTAAATGATGTAAACAATAATACAGCAATATAATAATACAGAAAAAATAGTGTACAAAAAATACAATATAAAAGAATTATTTTGTACTGAATGTTTTATTCAGTACAAAATAAACTTAAGTGAAAAAAATTAATGTTCTAATAATAACTGACATAATACGTGTAATAAATTAATATAATATTGGCAAAATACATGAACTATTAACAACTAGAATCGGAAAGATAAGAATAATCAAATAAAAATATTTATACGTAAAGAAATATGTTAAATTATAATAAATTAATTAAGCAAGTGATGAAATGTTAAATAAATGAATTTTCTATAAAAATAAAAATATATTTCATATAAGTATATTTATATTTTTATAAAAAATTCATTTCAAATTCCAAATATAATTTATAATTATATAATATAATACTTAAACAAAAATACTAACCTCAAAGGCATAATGATATATAGAGTCAGAAGGAGGAACTTTCATTTCTACTTTTCCAATATTTTGAGGTATTGGATAACTTTTCAACATTCCATTTATAATTTGTCCAATAAATGTGTTAAATTTTATTCTTGATTCTGAATCTAGCATCCCTCCTACACTCCAAATAAGTGAAAATATAAAACACCCAGTTATCCATGATTTTAAATAATGGTTGTCAAAGTTCTCTTCAAAATTCATTTCACTAATCAGTAATGACATGATCTTCAGCATGTTGTTAACATGATGATTTTTGTTAAAATGAATTAATTGCTGTAAAGATGTATTTTGAAATATTTATACAATGAACTAATGAATTATAAATTAGTAAAATAATAAAAGAATTATTATGTTAGGAACTTCCATTTTAATTGACAAAAAAAATTAAAATTTTGATAAACCTTATCAACAGTTTTCAATNAAGTAATTATATTTAAATTGAATTAAAGAAAGAGAGGTAATAAATTTGCGCAAGGCACTTTCAGACAGAGCAGTAATTTGCTCTGTTTGATTCCTAATTAATCAGGATTAATAATTCCTAAATGATATAAATTCCTTTAATAAAATATAATCATCAAAAATCTGAGAACTTAAACATATAAGAATTATGAAACATTGTTTTAGTACAATAAAAATTTAAACTAAAACTTATTTAAATAAATATATTTTTCTGTATTTTATATTTATATTGGATATTTTTAGACAGACATACCTATTATTATTCATAAAAATGGCAAAAAATATCATATATAATTTTAATTAAATTTTTATAAATTAAACATATTATATTAAATTCAAATTTTTTGTTTTATATTATAAATATGATACTATTCAATCATTGTTAACTTCATACAGTCAGAAATAAAAAAATTCTGTTTTGTAAAGTTATCATCAAATAAAATATTTATTAACAAGTCTGTTTCTAAATTGAAACTAATATGTATCAAGAAAAATCAATATAAATTTGATTTTACATGCTATGTTTCATTTAGAGCAGTGGTTCTCAGACTTATGATGCACTTCATGTATGAAATTTAAAATATATTAGTATATACTGGTATTGAACTATGAATAACTATGTACAATAATAGCAGTTATCCTAGAGACTTAGCCTAGCTATTAATTGATCATTGATGTAATAATCTTTATACAAATTGGTTTCTTATTTTTTACTTTCACAAATACTTATTTTTTACTTTAACAAATACTTTCACAATATTCTTAGCACATCTAGCCACTTCTTGTTCTATCACCAATGTACTGTGGCATATCATTTGAGAATCACTGATACAGTTTATCCAATCAACAGTTATTTACTGCAGTTTAAAAACTGAGATGTGATTCAAAAAATATATTTACAGTAGAGCATCGATTATCCGACCCTCGATCAACTGTCACATCGATTAACCAACCATGTTGTAGTCGGCAAATTCAAATGTCTACTAGTGATATGGTGCTACAATATTTGGCTATGTCTTGGTTACTTTGATATTATTTTTATGTGCTTTAGTTGGCAACACTGGCTCGACCATGAAAAGAAGCCAGTATTTAAACAAGGCTTAATTTTCTAATTTTTAATGATACAATAGCAACGATTATTATTTTAAAAAAATTTTTGTTAGGCTTAATATCGATAAAAATTCGACATGAAGTTGGTTAATAGTGATATACTAATATACTAATTACATGGGATATACTAATATACTATACTAATAATGTATTTAATAATCCACGAAAACCTTTCTGTACAAGTGTTATGTTCTTAACTACTCCACAAACGCTTTCGACCTCCACCTTTTTGTGGATTATTACTACTCAACAAAGTGTTAAGTTGTTGGAAGTCGTTTTGTGTTAATAATGTATTTTTTCATATTTTTCAGTTATCCATTTTTTCAGTTATCCAACCAACCCCAGTCCCCAATTGAGTCGGATAATCGATGCTCTACTGTATTAATAATTATTTATCAAAATATATTGCAAAACATGTATTTATTTCTACATTCATATATTATATTTATTCAACAATGATATAGTTACAGTAGAGCATCGATTATCCGACTCAATTGGGGACTCAGGTTGGTCAGATAACTGAAAAAATTGGATAACCAAAAAGAATGAAAAAAATACATTATTAGTATACTATATTAGGATATCCCATGTAATTAGTATATTAGTATATCGCTATTAACCAACTTTGTGTTGAATTTTCATCGATGTTTAGCCTAACAAATTTTTTTAAAATAATAATCGTCGCTATTGTATCGTAAAAAATTATTTTAAAATTATTTTATTGCTCACAAAACAAACAACCACTCATAATTTGAAAATTAAGTCTCGTTTAAATACTGTCCTCCCTTCAATGGTCAAGCCGTTGATGCCAGATAAAACACGCAAAAATTTAACAAAAATAATATTAAAGTATCCAAGACATAGCCAAATATTGTAGCGCCACATCACTAGCGGACATTTGAAATTTGCCGACTAGAACGGTCTGTTAACCGATGTGACGGTTAATCAGGGTCAGATAATCAATGCTCTACTGTATATATATTTTTCTGTAATTTTTTATGTATTATTATTATTATTGTATGTGGGAGGCTCAGAAAGTTCTTGAAATTGCATATAACAAAACAGAAAATCTGGTTGAATTGCTTTATTTTTCAATATAATCTCTGAGAATAACACTCATTCCAGTGGTGTTCCAATGCCTACACTCCAGCAAAAAAAGCCAATTCACCTAGTTCTGCAAAATAGCTGTTCACCTCAGTGATGACCTCTTCAGGTTTGGAAAGAGGTGAAAGTCACTAGAAGCCATGTCATTATAGGAAAATATTTTTGGAATATTTGCAAATGTTTCTTTTCCTTTAACTTTGGGTGTCAGGGCCCCTTTGCCCACCTCCTAGATGCACCACTGTGTGATCACATACCAATGCAAAATTCCTGTGGTAATGTCAAAATCCTCCTTTTGGAAGTTGTTGCCTGCATACATTTTTATTCAGCTGACAGCAAATGCAGCATCCATCTCACAGACACCTTATTAATGCTTAGTTCTTTGGTTAGGAATTTGTATACTTGGTTAGCAGAGATGCTCATGACCAAAGCAATTTCCTGCACTTTCAAGCAGCAGTCAGCCAGCCATATCATAGATTTTGTCTGTTTTCTGGGTAACAGCAGTTGTGGGTCATCTGCTGCAACTGTCATCTTCCCTACTTGCTTATCATAGAATATGATAAAGCAGACACCCTCAACACTTAATCTAAATCAGCTTTGATCTCAATCCCTTCTTTACCAGATACTTTATCATAGCACAAATTTCTGTTTTCTCCATTTTCTTCATTGTAATCCATATTCTCTGCTTCCATCATCTGCGACAACACTTTCTATTTCCTCTTTGGCACAAAAATGTTGTATGAATAGCAAATATGATGCTACCTGTTTCATGTGGATAACATTGCCACTTATGTGCAATTCAAAGGAACTTTCCAAATCACCAATGTATATTAAATATATAATAAAATACAATTTATTAATTTTGGTAATATTTAATGTTTTATACTTTAATATATTACAGAGCTTTAAATCGATTCATTTTTATTTAATATCTACAAAATTGTAAATTAGAATCAAATTTAAAATTTATACAAAAATTCTTACTGTGCAATTTGTATCAATAAATTCAAGAGAAGCAGGTATTAGCCAGTTGCAAAATGAAGATAAATATTCCTGTTCCATTTTCAAAAGTTCGGATAATGAATCAATCCATGAGTCTATCAAAGGCTGGATTCCAAGATATGATGGATCCATGTATATCATACCACATCGACTCACTGTTGCAGGCTTAAATAAAAATATAAGTTATTTCAATTTTAAAAAATTGTTTAAATTTGTATTTAAGAGGATTTATTTTATTATTTTAAAATTATATCAAGTAAAGATTTACTAGCTGATTATTATTAATGATCCTAATTATGAAACAATTTTTATAAATGTATTGAATTAAAAATAAAACTACTAGCTTTCTAAACTCAATATAAATTAAGAAACTACTAATTATGTTTTTGATTTATAAAATTTCTCTCAGTTTTGTTTTATCTTTCAAACAGAGTGGCATAAACTTGCCAACTGAATTTATTTACTTTTTCAGTACTTTGAATGAAAAGTAGACAAAATCTTATGCAAGTATTATTCAAATCAGCACTTGAAGCCATTTAAATTACAATGTGTTCAATGCTTGCTTCCTCTGAACAATACAAGAACATATGCAATGCACTTTCAAATCATTGTGAAGAATGGTGAGTACAGTGCCTTGCAGAATTCCCAAAATGTCAATCATATTCCCCATGTTCTCCTTTGGTCTCTTTTAAAAATTCAAAAAATAATTTCTTCATTTCTTTTAAAAGTAAAACTAAATCGATGGGAATCAATCTCTGTTGATTCATGGTCTTCTTTAAAACACTTATACCATTCATACCATTGTGTATATGAAATAGTATCATAAGTTTCTTTAAGCAAATTAAATGTTATGGTAAAGTTTACACCAAGTTTGATGTAGAATTTAATGTTGATTTGTTGCTTGATTTGTGTCATTCCAAAATACACCCACATACTCCAATATTTTGATGTTTTGCATTCTACATACATCTGAATACAGGCATTTACAATGTGCTAAACAAATACTGATATATCTAAGTAAATGTTCAAATGCATCAATGTTCACAATTACAGTTTTTCCTAGGTAACATCAAAAGTTTGGTTTATTTTTGACTTTACGACAAACATGGCTCCAAATGCTGATTTAAATGATTTTTGAGTAATATTTGTATATCATTGTTCAGTCGTAAAACATATTAAACTTGATAGGTGATTCCTGTAAATAATATGTTATAATTTTTAATAATAAATTTAAATATAATTATTCAAAAATTTATTTCATGACTTTTTTAAAGATTTTAATAAATATTTAGTATTAGTAACAATTAATTAAAAATAATGATTTAAATGTTGTTTGTAATTGTTGTTAGATATTGTTTGTAAAAATAAATAAATAAATAAAATTTATAATAGAGTAATGAAAATAATAAGTTATTAATTTTTGTACTTACAGTATAATCAGTTTGATGAGCTTCTGTATCAGGAAAAAGATCAGAAATAATGTCTTGAAAAAGTGGTATATCACAAGAGAGAAATTTTGGTAGGTTTACATCCAAAAGGGATCTTAATAACTGAAATTAAATTGAATAATAGATTAAATACTCTATAATGTAAAGTAACCTTTTAATATAAAAATACATTAGATCCTGTTTATTATAATCATTTTGGGACTTGCTTAGTTATCAATAACTGAAAGCAATAACTGACTGATGAATTAAGTGAAAATAAGACTACAAACAGTAAAAATTTTCATTTTATTCACTCTGGCATTAAAAAGAGATGTTAAAATAATTAAAAAANTTATTTGAATTAAATTCAAACATAAAATTCGAATATTGGTTCGATTATAGAACTATCGTAAACGTTCCAGAAACGTTGAAAATAGTTCGTTTAACTAAACATAAAAATTCTCTAATTAGTCTGGAAACGGGGGACCTAATTCTTGCATTCTGTGAAAACAGGTAAGATTAGCTATAATGTAATTATCTTAATCTTCACTATCGTTAAATACAAATAAAAACCCAGCGAAGCGGGTCCTTGCAGCTAGTATTACTATAAAATTGGCTTCATGAACTCATTAATAACTTCATTAATCAAATCTCTTGTTAAATCTAATTGTATTTCTACCCTGATCTCCTATAAACTCATATTATTTTGTATTCCTATATGTTATTATTATGTATTCATACACTATAAGCTAACTAAATAATTCTTGTTTTACATTAAAACTCAACTTTGCTGTTTTTAATAATATATATTGTTTTAACTCATTAATTTTATTGTTCTCAATTGAGAATTACCTTCTTGTTATCATCAAGTGCAGTGTTCATACTTTCTACCCACAAAGTATCTACAGGACCATCAAATATAATCCATTTTCTTTCTGAAGATTCAACAGCAAACTTTCGGAAGATACTTGCAGTAATTCCATCAGTCCACTAAATTAAATAAAAACTTTTTAAATGTTTTATTAAATATAATACTTTTTGATAACACACATCAAAATTAGATAAAAATATAATTCAAAAGTATGAACTATTTAATATATATTTCAATTTTTTAATATGCATTTAAAAATAACTAAAATTGCTAAATATTGATCACAAATATACATTATTAACATGTTCATTTTTAACATATTTTTTGGAGTCAAAATTTCCATAGAAGATTCAAATATATTTACTCAGAAATGTATGGTCTTAATTTGTTTCAATAAAAACCTTACTAGTTTCTAAATAATTTGAAGTTTTCTTGTAAGTCTCAAAAGATCATGTAGCATCAATTATCTTGTAACATGATGTAAAAAATACAATAAACTATCTACTATTCAATTCATATAAATAATCTTATGATATTCCTATTAACTCCTAATTTATATTTGTATGCTTAAGTAAATGAAAAACATAAATAATTGCATAAAATTTTTATTTATAATAGCATAAAGAAAACACTTCTAGTGTCAACTGTTCAGCAGTATCAAGCTGTCACATTAGCAAATATCATAACAAGGATAAACAAAACATGAATTGACTTTACTGAATGAATTCCAGAAGTAAAGAGTATGTTATTCTCTCAATGAAAATGATGAGAATGGAGTAAGTAATACAACTGCTAATCCAAGTGGATTGATATATTAGTAAAGTTACTATATGAACTTTACTAAGATATTATAAATTGAAACATTAAAAAATAATGTTTACTCCATATCTTTATTTTCTATATTTTTATAATTTTTAATTAATTTCTGTTGAAATTTTCATTATGTTATTATCAGTATAACTTTTTTTACATCAATTTTTCAAATAAATAAATTATAAAAATAAAATTTTTTTTACTTGTACTGAAAGCATAAATGAAAGTATAATTATTAAAATAAAGAACCATTTTAATTTAACTGAAAATTCTATTATAATTAACAATTTAATTTTACTATTCATTTTACCTCATGAGAAACAACATCAAACTGGCCAAATAACTGACCCACAGTAATTGCCTTTGGGTTAATTGTTCTGTACAAAACTTTTTCTTCTCCTTCCACTCCTTGTTCTTTTAAGTTATTAAGTGTTTCAGCTAAAACTCTCAATGTTGTAGTTTTCCCTCCAACTGGTCCTCCCAATAACATGAAACTAATGAATAAAGTTGTTTTACTTTCTAATTTATTTAATTATAATTTTGATATTATCATTAGTAAATTTTAAAAAGATTTTCAGTGTCTAATTATTTTTAATTAAACAGAAAAAATATCTTTATCAGTTAAATATATACTTAGAATGTTATTATTTTTTAATTTTTATTAATGTCAATTTAAAATCTGATAATTTAGAAATATAGCAAAGTTCAGGGCTCTATTAATTACAGGTACAGTCCCTTAAACTGTACATGTACCTGAGGAAGTTGCAAAAAGTATATCAGTGTACACAACAGAGAAGGAGGTTGACTGATGGTGACTCAAAAACTGTACATGTAATTAATAAATGATCTTTTAGCAAAAATATATAAACTTAGAAATTTGCTAAGGGATCATCCATTATTTACATGTACAGTTTTTGATTCATATTTGTTTGAATTTTTGAATATCTATGTATCAGAAAGAAATATATTTGAATTATTTATGATTGTTACCTTCTCCCCACTGTTTAATATATATTTTATCACAATATATTAAACTAGCTGTTACCAGCGGCTTTGCCCGCATGGATTTTGCAAGCAAACCCCATTTATATTCAGTATTTCAACAACCATGGTAATTGTTATATAACACCTACCGCTGAGAATGATGAAAATTGCCAAAAATCAAACGAACTATTTTCAATTTTATCAATTTTCTGGAACGTTTACAATCGTTCTATAATCAAACCAATATGCAATAACAAATTTAAATTTAAAACGGTTCGAACATTTTTAAAATCGAAATACATAAAAATATTTATACCAATGTCTGAAATGTTATTAATTTAATACACCTAAGTACTCGATGAAGACTAAATCTTTTCCCTCTCCCGCCCGCAGGGGGAATTTCGAAAAATCCCTTCTTAGTGTGCATTCTCATGGCATACCCTACTAAAACACAGATAAAAACAGAAAATTGCATCTAAAATAGTGCAGTAGAAGCTGTTGTTCTGGTTAAGCCTTAATCCTCCTCCCTCCCCCGCGGAGGAATTTTGAAAAATCCCTTCTTAGTGTGCATTGCCATGGTGTACCCTACAAAAACGCAGATAAAAACAGAAAATCGCATCTAAAATAGTACAGTAGAAGCCATTCTTCCGGTTAAGACTTAATGCTCTCCCTCTCCCCCTGGGGGGGATTTTGAAAAATCCCTTCTTAGTGTGCGTTTTCATGACATACCCTAACTGTGTACCAAATTTCACCTCTTTAAATTCAGCGGTTTGCTCTGGGCGATGATGAATCAATCAGTGACTCAGTCAGTCAGGACAAGTAATTTTATATATTTAGATAAATAACTTATGTAAAAAAAGTGGGGTGTGGCTGTGTCAGGGACATGGCCATGTATTTTATGTGAATAAGTGTACATTAACAGGTAACAGTGGCCTAGCAAGGGGGGTGCAAGGAGGGTGCAAGGGGGTGTATCATGCACCGGGCGCCACTCGCAGAGGGCACCCAAATAGTCTCCAAGACAAACTATATGTGTTTCTGGAGGAGGGAGGGGCATCAATAAAGTGTCATGCCTCGGGTGCCAGTTATGTTTGCTACACCAATGACGGGTAATATTTTCTTTGAGATTATTATATGTATGAGATTATCATAATCATTCCTTAACAGTATGAAGTCCTTCAGATCTCCATGTTTTTTCATGTTCCCAGCACTTCTTCACTCTATAATATGGTGTTTTATGGGTATCACTCGATTGCTTCTGAGAAGCCCTTTCCAACCGTATATGATTTCTATATTTTGGTTTGGCTTTTCAACAAGTATAGGCCAACATTGTATTAAGTTTTCATAATTTTTAACTTTAACACCATATATATTCACCTTAACTATTCCACACTAATGTTTTGTGTACACAATCAATAAATATTGACAAGAGCTGTAAATTCAAACTCAAACAAGCGTCGTAGCTTCTCTGAGTCAAAATGTATACTAAATGGAAAGTATGTGACGCAGTGAAATGACCTCAAAATGGCGGCACTTCCCTCTCCATTGCATGCGATGCGTCACAGTCACACTCAACATAATGAATTCTTTGATCCTTTAATTAACAAGTGGTGTAATTAAATTTTGGATGTATATGATAAATATGTAGCTGCAATACCAAACTGAATCCCCCCGATTTTGTTATCATCAGTTTTCTAAATTGCCTCCCACTACAGAAGCAAATTTAAAGACGTATTCATATCAAAATATTTATAAACAAGAAATTTCAAAATCTTTTAATAAATAAATATGTTAATCATTATTTGATAAATATATATTGCTTACCCATGTCTAACTGCCATCATTTCATATGTTTGAATAAGTTTTTTAAGAAAATTATCAACAGGCTGTAAATTTAAATTAGTACAAACTTTTCTTGCAGCAGCAATAAATTCCTAAATAATAGAAATATAATTTTATATTATTATTTTAAAATTATATCAAGTAAAGATTTACTAGCTGATTATTATTAATGATCCTAATTATGAAACAATTTTTATAAATGTATTGAATTAAAAATAAAACTACTAGCTTTCTAAACTCAATATAAATTAAGAAACTACTAATTATGTTTTTGATTTATAAAATTTCTCTCAGTTTTGTTTTATCTTTCAAACAGAGTGGCATAAACTTGCCAACTGAATTTATTTACTTTTTCAGTACTTTGAATGAAAAGTAGACAAAATCTTATGCAAGTATTATTCAAATCAGCACTTGAAGCCATTTAAATTACAATGTGTTCAATGCTTGCTTCCTCTGAACAATACAAGAACATATGCAATGCACTTTCAAATCATTGTGAAGAATGGTGAGTACAGTGCCTTGCAGAATTCCCAAAATGTCAATCATATTCCCCATGTTCTCCTTTGGTCTCTTTTAAAAATTCAAAAAATAATTTCTTCATTTCTTTTAAAAGTAAAACTAAATCGATGGGAATCAATCTCTGTTGATTCATGGTCTTCTTTAAAACACTTATACCATTCATACCATTGTGTATATGAAATAGTATCATAAGTTTCTTTAAGCAAATTAAATGTTATGGTAAAGTTTACACCAAGTTTGATGTAGAATTTAATGTTGATTTGTTGCTTGATTTGTGTCATTCCAAAATACACCCACATACTCCAATATTTTGATGTTTTGCATTCTACATACATCTGAATACAGGCATTTACAATGTGCTAAACAAATACTGATATATCTAAGTAAATGTTCAAATGCATCAATGTTCACAATTACAGTTTTTCCTAGGTAACATCAAAAGTTTGGTTTATTTTTGACTTTACGACAAACATGGCTCCAAATGCTGATTTAAATGATTTTTGAGTAATATTTGTATATCATTGTTCAGTCGTAAAACATATTAAACTTGATAGGTGATTCCTGTAAATAATATGTTATAATTTTNTTTAAAGGTAATTTAAGTAGAATTTCAAAGTTAGAAATCTAAATATATTTCATAATAAATTATTATCAAATAATTGTATTTTGTTTTTATTGTGTTTCAGTATGCCTGGGGATATTCCTTAAGAGATAACGAAAGAGTAGCCAGAGAATATAAGGGAATTTATGCTACTCATTTATTCACAGAACGAGCAATCGATATTATTAAAAATCACGAAAAACAAAAGGTTGTTAATTTGTGAATAATAAGTTATTAATTTTTGTACTTACAGTATAATCAGTTTGATGAGCTTCTGTATCAGGAAAAAGATCAGAAATAATGTCTTGAAAAAGTGGTATATCACAAGAGAGAAATTTTGGTAGGTTTACATCCAAAAGGGATCTTAATAACTGAAATTAAATTGAATAATAGATTAAATACTCTATAATGTAAAGTAACCTTTTAATATAAAAATACATTAGATCCTGTTTATTATAATCATTTTGGGACTTGCTTAGTTATCAATAACTGAAAGCAATAACTGACTGATGAATTAAGTGAAAATAAGACTACAAACAGTAAAAATTTTCATTTTATTCACTCTGGCATTAAAAAGAGATGTTAAAATAATTAAAAAATGCATAACTTAAGAATAACTGAAGTAAGAAATGCCAGAAATTTAAACTATTACATTGCAAGCATATAATTAAAATGTTTAACATTTAACGTACTCAATAAGACTAATAACTGTGAATAATTATATTATCAGCCACATATTAACAACTTGAAAAGAGTTTAAAAATGCTTATTTATCCAAAAATAATGATAACAATAACCAAACTCTGGTTACAATAAGCAAAACAGATAAAAACAAGAAACTTTTTTAAGTTATCTGTTTTGGGAACTGTTAATTTGTTAACATTAAATGGATGATAACAATATCCATGATCACAGTAATTCAAGTCTACAGTATATATGAAAGCAAAATGAAATTTTTAGAACAAAGTTTAATCATTTACGTCTTTAAAACAAAAAGTTTTGATGATAAATTTTAATTGGTTATTAAATGCAAAAATTACATCTTCAAATTCTTATTATAACAATTTTAATTCAGGTGAACAGTCACGATGCTCAGTTTGCCTGATCATGCATTACTTGTTAAACTCTTCTATCAATGAAACAGTACTGCCAGCTCAACACTTAAGAATCTTTGGCACTAAAACATTTATGAAGTCTTCTGACTATTGAAAATCTTAGGAAAATGATTTTGCATTTTGAGAAAAGTGAAACTTTTGCTGTGAAATCAGAATGAGATTACAATTTTTATTAATATCTGAAAAAAACATTGCTACTGTAGTAGTGGAGCATAAAATATAAAATTTTCATGGCAACAGTTTTATGGAAATTAGATATATCAGACACAAAAATGTGGAAAGTTCTGTAAAGGCATTTTCATATTTATCTGTACAAGATATCCCACAACCAAGAATTGGTTTCTGGTGATGATAATAAACAGAAAGTGTTAGCCATGATATTTGTAGATTGGATGATGACTGATGGTGTTCTGACAAATTCTGTAAAACAATCAGGCTCATTTTTATTTGTACAGCAATGTGAACACTCACAACTGTCATATTTGGTCTAAAAAAATCCACACATTCACCAATAAATTCCATTGCACTATCAAAGATAATTGTGTAGTGTAGTTTCACAGCATTAATCCTTAATTTTTGATGAAATTTCTGTAAGTGGGCCAAGACATGTTCTTTTAATGTCACTAAATATGGAAATATGCTACAAAACTTTGTCATACATAACTGTCAGCACTGAAACAGAATAATTATCTGAACACCACAATCTTTATGCAAGGTGGCACACCACCACATCAGCTTAAATGTTCAAGCCTTGACCAGTTTTTCATGTAAAAAATGTTGCATTATTTTTACAATTACAACCACCAGACCTGAACTCCAGTGATCTGGTTATGAAACTACATCTCATTTATAAGGTAATATTACTTATCTAGCTGTTTTAAAAGTCAGAATTTCATAACATGTGAGACAACTCCATGCAAATCAATTATGATGAAGCCATCTTGGAGTGTGTTGTATAATAAATGTAGTTTTTAGAACATGGAGATGGAGGGCACATGGGACCATATCTTTTATGTATACATCAATTCCACATTCCAAATTTGTAATCACATCTGTAATTGAATTAAAATTATTGCACTTTGTTTCTTAACTCTTGAAATTTGTTATGAAACATAAATAATATGCACATTAAAAGGACAACATCAAATTTTACCATAGCAGCTGAATTTTAAAGTAAAATTTTTTTCTTGAAAATTAAAATGACATTCTCAAGATAGAATGTACTGCACATCAAATTTTGTTAAGATTTGCCCAATAGTTCTTTTTACAGAGCGCTCTGAATACCTACTCTTTATGATCACACTATACTTTCAATGTGTTTGTATTACTCCTCATATAATTTCAGACAATATATCCGTCTTAAAAATAGTGAAAAATTGAAAAAAACAAAGCAGTTTGTAAAATTTTACATTTTCATTATTATTGTTTATTATAATATTATACAAGGTCTGTTCAAAAAGTATCAGACTTTTATTTTTTCCACGTAAACCAATGATGCGCTGGAGGCCTCTTTCAGTGGAGTTGTGGAGGGGACAGTCATGCACAGCCCTGAATTTTTTCCCACCTGCAGGAAGCATCAGTCATTGGCAGTCGGCCTATGAGTGAGGACATGTAGTGAGCGCTCATCGGATTCCACTAAGTTGGAAAATGACTGAACAACGTGAGCAGTGATATTACATCAAATTTTGCCAAAAACCTTGGTGATACCCAAGCGTAAACCATTCGCAAGATTCAGCAGGCTTTCGAGGACGATCCTCAAGGCAAAAAAAAAAAAAAAAAAGCACGGCAGGTCCGCAGCAATATCAAGGTCATTTCACAGTTTTTTCGACTCTCATGGGATGGTGTATCGTGAGTACGCACCACAAGGCCAAACCATCGCAAAGGAATACTACCAGGAGGTCCTTCATCATCTTTCCGATGCTGTGTGATGCAAACGACCAGATCTGTGGTCGATCAAAACTTGGCAGCTCCATCGCGATGACGCATCCGCCCATTCTGCGCATCTGATTCGGGCTTTCATCACCAAACACAACATTCCTGTGGTTCATCACGCTCAGTACTCTCCCCACATGGCTCCGTGTGACTTTTGGCTATTTCTCAAGCTGAAAATGCTGCTAAAAGGAACCCGACTTTAGTCGAGAAAAGACATCGTGTGGAATGCAATGGACCGGCTGATGGCCATTCCAAAAGATGCATTCCAGCAGTGTTTCCAGCAATGGCAGGAATGCTGGGAGAAGTGTATACATTACCAAGGAGACTACTTTGAAGGGGATTAGGGTTTTGTACCTCAAAATCAATAAATGTATTTTTGCCGACCAAAGGTTCGATACTTTTTGAACAGCCCTCGTACATTAAAATGATTATTGTCTAATTATCTTATAAAAACTATGCATTGTAAATACTTAGAAATAGATGCAATTTACCAATTTTTCTTCTTTTTTATTTGGAAACTTTAACTTCATATTATTTGCAGCTGTTAAAACTGCAATCACTGATCGCATACCATAATCATAATGTGATTGATTAGATAACTGTTCTGAACACAGACGATAGGTTGTTACAATTTTATTTGATAAGTTGCGAGCATCAACAAATCCTCCTGAATACAGCCTAATCTCTCCAATCATTGCATAATCAGGAACCATCATTGCAACAGTTCTGAATAAAACCTAAAAAAAATTAAACAAAAGCATTTTTAAGAACATTTCAACATTATTATTCATATATTAAAATGAATTTAAATTACTTTAATAATTAAAATTTAAAATTATGGAGAACTAAATGAAGCATTTCTAAACTTCTAATCTAGGTTCTTTTTAACATGCATGGATTCAATCCCAGATATCCCAAGCAGTAGGCAGACATCTTAACCATCCTGGCCATCACAAAATTGTGACTTACAATTGAATACATTTTACAATAAAATTACACATAATCAGACCTTATTAAACAAAATAAGTTAGTTCATCTGAAAAATATTCTTAGTTTGCCACTGAAAAATTTTCTATATATACCTAACTATTAAATTTAACATCTTAAACCCTATCCCTTACTAATTGGCAACTACAACTACATCTGACAAGACTGTGATAGGCATTGATAGAACGCTCTTGTTCTCCAGAAAACAAAAAGAGTAGCAATAGAAAAATTATTATATTATTATTATATATATAATATATATAAAATAATAATATATAATATATAAAAAAATAATAATATATAAAATATATATATTATTAAATAAGTATTATATTTTAAAATAATTTAAATAATAAAGTTTCTCATTATTTATAAGACTTCATAACTTACAATACATATTTACAAAGGTTATACAGTAGAGCATCGATTATCCAACTTCCAATCAACCATCAAGTCGGTTAACCAACCGCGTTCTAGTTGGCAAATTCAAATGTCCGCTAGTGATGTGGCGCTACAATATTTGTCTTGGATACTTTAATATTATTTTTGTTAAATTTTTGCGTGTTTTAGCTGGCAACACTGGCTTGACCATGAAAGGAAGGCCAGTATTTAAACGAGGCTTAATTTCTAATTATGAGTGGTGGTTTGTTTTGTGAGCAATAAAATATTTTAAAATAATTTTTAACGATACAATAGCGACGATTATTATTTTAAAAAAAATTTTGTTAGGATTAACATCGATGAAAATTCAACGCAAAGTTGGTTAATAGCGATATACTAATATACTAATTACATGGGATATACTAATATACTATACTAATAATGTATTTTTTCATATTTTTCGGTTATCCGTTTTTTCAGTTATCCGACCAACCCCAGTCCCCAATTGTGTTGGATAATCGATGCTTTACTGTAAATATATAATGGAGTAAAAATTTTTATATTACACTTCATAAATATACCAATAAATTGAACATTTCTAGACTCTAAATTCAAAGTTATATAATATTTAAATAATAAAAAAATAAAAATTTTTATTTATTAAAAATAATGTAACTTTTAGATTATTCAAATTATTTGAAATATTGTAAAATGTTTACAAAAAAACATATTTAATTGCTCTATTCAGTGATAAATGATACACTTAACATTTTGTATTCATTTTACTTTTATTGAAGTTATAAAATGAATAATAAGAATAAATAAGGAAAGATAACTGGAAAAATTTATTGCTTAAAAGTTGCTTTTGCTAATTGTTTTCCTTTGATCACATTTAAAGTTGTTTATAATTAATGGCTGTTTCTGTAATTAACTGTAGAATAAATATTAAAAATATCCAAATTCAGTTATATATGTTATTTATAATAAAATTCTAGAACCAATTAGTATCTAAGTCATACCACCATAGTCAGCAAATTCTTTTAATCATGCACTCCTTTATCAGTAAAGAAAAATATGCATCTCACAGAAGAGATCAACCAAACAAATATTTTAGAGTTTAAGACTTAAAATAAAATTAACACAAGAACAGTACACCCAAATATAGTATTAAAAAAATATTCATTTTATTCTACTTATTACAGTTTTATCAATATGAACTCACTTTATTACAGTTACATTTAGAAAAAGAATATTTAATTTTTCTACTTATTGTTATTTTAATGTTGTTAACTCATTATTGAAAATGTTAATAAAAGATTTGATTATATTTAACTTTAAAAATACTATAAGAACTATGTACTGGAAGTAGAATAAGTTAAAAATAAACTACACCGTTATAAATCCAGCAAAATTTAATAAAATAATAACATTTTCAATCGCTTTTAACTATCTGCATCAGTTACAAAAATAGAATATTAAATATAGAACATAAAATGCATTTGAAATAAATAATGATATAAAAATAAAAATTAACAGAAAATGCCCTAGCAGACAAACTAAAGAAAAATAAACAAACAAAATAAATAGCGAAAAAAATTAGCTATTGTAAAAGGATCTCCACGCGTTAGACAATGAGACTATGTCTCTATGGTTTATACAGCCGGTGCCCATGTGTGCCTTGTAGATTTCCAATCTCTCAAGATGTTTGATTGTTTGCCTATTCATCATCATTTTTATAATTGCCACTTGATCCCATTGGATGTTAACATCCTGCTGTCTTGTGTATTGAAAACAATTGAAAACGTTACTATTTTATTAAATTTTGCTGGATTTATAACAGTGTAGTTTACTTTTAATTTAAAAATACTGTTGAAAATAAGTTTCTTGTAGAATTTTGCTATGTGTTTTGTAACTGGTCTAAACATAAAATAATATTAATTCAGAAAATATTTAAATATAGTTGATTTTTCCACAATAATTTATGAAATTGTAAAAAATATTAATACATGTAATAAAAATGTTAGAAATAAGTACCATTTTGAAATTTATTATTTATAAATTGAATAAATCAATTCATATACTACACAATTTAATTTTAAATAATAAATACCCTTAGATTATCAGGTAATTCTGAACGTCCACTGTATCCAGGATTCATGGTAATACATATGTAGGTATTGGGATTGAACTGAAGTTCAGTTCCTTCAAACAGTAATTTATGAACACCAGCTTGTACTGCTCGAATGATGCTCAGGATCTTTAAGAATTAATATTTAAATTTTACAAAATATCAGTTGTATTTAATTAAAATTAAATTAATTAATTAAATCATTATAATTACTTGTTGTGCAATTACAGATAAAACTTCTACTTCTATTCTATTAAATTCATCAAAGCATGCCCAAGCTCCAGTTGATGCTAAGCCTTTAAAAAACTGTTAAGAAAAACAATGAATTGATGAAATAACAATAAATATAAAACATCAAAATGGAAACATTTGTTTCATTTATTAAATATAATAAAAATGAAAAATTAAAATAATTAAAGCAGTTAATCAGAACAAATTTAAGAAACAGTATTAAAAATATGAAAATTAAGATGTCAAAATGTATACTCTTTTCTTTTGTTTCATTAGAACATGATGAGTAATCATCAATTGAAAGTTTGATCTTTATCCATTTGGTCATTAAAAGTCTTTAAAATATTATTTAAGTTTAAAGATTTCTTTTTCTAAAGTTTCTTATCTTTATTTAAAATTGGCTGTGTTCAGCAGACTCAACAGTTGTAACTGAGAAAATCGATAGCAGTGATGTAGCAATCTGGATCTGCTAAATGATGAGTGATGTTGTGTTAGAACAAAAGACCTCATTGTCAGTTTAAGATAGCAATAGGTTGTGAAGTTTCGTTTGAGGGCAATATATTATTGCAGACAGGAAACATATATAACGAGTAAAAATACAAAATTTTTTTTATTCATCAAACACAGGTTCTTTAAAATGATTCCAACTTACAGACTATTGGGTTCATGTACATACAATAATCGTCTACACAAACAAGCCTCTATTGTGGCAACCGACACATGACTTCTAGCTAAACTTAACCTACTTACAAACTAAGGAAGGAGAAATAAAATATAGATAGGGATAGTAGTAGAATAAAGGAGAAAATACCCGGGAGTTTTCTGCCACGTGGTCTCGGATGATTCACCGTCTTGAAATTCTTAATGACTGCAGACCTTATTTTCTTTCCTCTTATGAACGTCTACGTTTTCTGAAGTTGTCTTGTGGTCTTCCCGCTTGCCGTTACTTGAACATGGGGGAACTCGATTTCTTTAGCAATTGCCCTACGTTCCTCTATAATTCAGCCGTCTTACAAGGTTCCGATACCTCTGATCTCTCACTATGCGATCAGGGTATGATCCTCCTTCGGTTTTCTATCGCAAGGTTTCTTACTTCTTGCTCGACCCCTCGGTCAGGACCACACTCGTTTTCGTCCTCTCTCGACGAAATCGCAGCCACTTCTCCTTTCTTTCACCTCGCCTCCTCTCCAGGGGGTTATTGCTCCTTTTGTCTTCTTGACATTGTTTCACAGAATCGGTGATGTCACCCGAGGGAATAGGGATTAAGGGAGAAAGTTCTAGAACAGTTAAGACAAAAGAACAGAGGAGATACTAAGCCTAACTAAAATTAACAAAAATATATATAAAACTATGGCCGACGGCCACAGGTAGCGTAAATGAAAGACGCTATCAAATGTGACGTCAAAACCCCAAACACATTCCGAAAGAGCACTACTGTAAAGGGCATTCAGCTAAAAAATATTCAACAGCTCCAGAACTGTTTAGTCTGCTGAATTCAGCCATTATAATTTTGTACTTTAACTTTGGTTCTGTGACATAAAAATAAATAAACATTGACTAACTTTAGAAACTTCACTAAAAGTTAATTTATCAGATATTTTCATATTTTTAAAATTATAATATTAATTTTAATTCATTATAATAAATTAAAATATCTACCTTTCCCATAGCAATATAATCCAAACCTTCTGAACAATTAAAAACAATACATTGTACAGCAATTGCTTTGGCTAAATCTTTAACAGTTTCTGTTTTTCCAGTTCCTGCAGGTCCTTCCAGTGCTCCATTTAAATGAAGAGAATAAGCACCAACAAGGGTGCGATAACATCTATCAGTTAATGGTGTTATAACTAATCTAAAATAATTGGATTAAAATATTTAATTCAAAATAAAAAGACAAATAATTAATTAGAATTTAAGAATGTAAAATTATAATAATTTATGAAAATTTATTAAGTAAATCAATAAATTTATATATAAATATACAAAAAACATGTGTAATGTTATATGTGCAACAGTTATGAATATTAAGATACACGCATACTTTGCTAATATGGTGCTTTTCAAGTTATACTCATGTTTATTATTTTCAGTACTGCTTTACTTTGAAGAGAATTTTCTGAGTTATTTTATTTAGTATTTTCAGTATTACACACTTAATAAAGGATATTGTAAATATGCATTGGCAAGTAAAAAAAATTGTTTCAATTTAAGGAAATAATCTGAAACCTAACCTGCCATATTAGTGTGAGAATCTGGATGTCATATAAGGATTTTGAAGAATAAAAAGTCGAATAGACTTTTCCCCTTTCCGTTATTTCCGACTATTTCTCCCATTTTCACCCCGTTGCCTGAGGAATAGTCCCCGGACAAAGTTAGAAACAACGCAACTAACTGACCTTGAAGGACGAAGTCGTCTAGGTCAACCGCTTAAGCTCCCCGGAGAACCGCAGGGTGCGGATATAGTATAGAAGATTTCCTAAAAAGGTCATCTGTACAATGAGAAACATTACCTAAAATGGTAAGTCATCTCCCTAGGTGATGACGAATTTAACATTAATTGGTCAAGCAATGTCTGCATTGTCGTCACCCACGACGGGGGAGACTGTCATAAATCTGGAGAACTGTCAAAAGAGTAGCAGATTTTCCCACGCTAAAGAGTATATAAAGGGGTCGGATTTTCTACTCGGCGCTGAGCCAGGGTGCTTAAGCCGAAGAAACCCCTCTGCAAACCTCAAGAGCGATCGTTGGGGAAGAAACATCGACGCAAGATCTGCCAGCACTCTCAGGATCTACGAAGCTCATAATCGCCGCTCCTTGCAAAGGTAAAAACTTTGAATATTTTTCTATTCTCTTCATATACGACGGAATTACTCCTCGAAGAGGTTAACAGAAGAAACCTCCGAGCGAACTTCACCAGGAAGAACTTTCTACAGATTAGGAGAGACGGAGCATACACCGTAGAAGGACATTGCTCCACATAACCTTCAAAGGAACCTCAGAAAACAAGAATAAAACACAGAGTGTTTTATTAACGCCCTATAATTGGAGAACGTTGCCTTCAAGGTAAACCCTTGCGATTATAATTTATCTCTCTCTAACGTGAGCTCTCTCTCGGATTTTAGCGTTAGGTTAGAATAGTTTTTAGAATACCTATTTATATCTTGATTCACATATGTTGTATTTAACATCTTTGTGTAAATTTTCTTAGTTATTTATTAAATGTGTTCGTTAATTTAAACCCGTGTAGTCTTTTGGACACCTGGTCACGACTTCCAACTCCTCCCCACTCATATTTTTAGCCCTCCTATTGCCATCCGACAACCGAGAGCGGGTCTTCCTGACCCGTGCAGATTAAGTGGTCATTAGGGTTCGACCCGGTGACCCCCTGCTACTCACATTAGTGATGTATGCCTGTATGTTATTTTGACTACTTCCTTGATTATTAGTGTATAATTTTAAAAACAAAATCACATATATTTGAAATCAACATTGTTTCCACTTTTATTGTGGCAATACGCCATATTATTGTATATATTAGATATAAGTTTTGTTTTAGGTTTTCTTTCTTCTTCCTTTTGTTTTCTCAAATTTTCTACTAACATTCTTTCCTGTGGGTGGGGTAACCCTTTCCCTGAACCACATAAACAATGGAAAGGGAGACCCTGGGACTAAATGAACAATGGAAAGGGAGACCCTGGGGCTACATGAACAATAAAAAGGTTCATTCTTGAGTCGGACTCTTGAGGAAGGCTGACATGTAAAAGTTGCGCTCCTGATCGTCGTCTAGAAAGACAAAGGGAGACAAAGGTGGCCTACAGACAGCAATGTAAAGAGAGAGAGAAACATCCCTGATATAAGGAAAATTGTCAAAGAGATCCAAATAACAATCAAAAGGAAAACAATTCATACCGGTTCCCCACCAGAAGAGCATTGGCACCAAACAAAACATGGGTATTCTTTATAACCTTCTCTGTCGTTCTAAGACCTTTCATTATTCTTCCTTTCCTCTTTTAGTTTATAATTTAGGATAAGTATTAGTTATAAAGTTACAAGTCCATCTTTTCTTATTTGTCATGAGCACGTTTTTTTGATCTGTAACTACTTGATTCCTCTTCCAAGTTTGGACGTTGTATAATGCTAAGAGTTGGAATCCAAAAAGAATCCTGTAGATTTTCCAATCGCATGGTAGAAGAAATAAATATTTGTTATTATTTATTTGCGTACTGCTTCACATGGAAAATTGTACACTCACATGATTTTCACATTATAAAATAATACATTAAGATATTAATTATTGCTATTTTGCTCAAAATGACAGTTAAATATGGATCTTGATTTGCACTTAACTACATCTGGGATGATTACTAACTTCTTTGGCTTAGAATCAGTTTTTTTTTCAACCAAATAAGTCAATTATTTGAAGAAACACAATGTTTTATACAAGAAAACATTATTTAGTTAATGTTTAGTTAATTTTCATTTTTTAATAATTCTGTAAATGAATTAATATTCATAACAAGCAAATTTATTGTTATCTAACCAATTCCTGTTCAATAAAATGAATTTAAATAGATTTAAAATTTATGAATTTTTCTAGTTTTTTTAATAAATATTTTGTTATAGCTTTTTGTAATTTTACAAAAACCAAAACTTAAACTGAATATTCAAAAACATTATTTAGAATAGTAATTCTTAACTGATATGATGCAAACTTATCACAGATAAGCTACAAAATCTTGAAAAATAATTTTAAAATATTATTTATTTCTCTAATTATTATTTGCATATTTTTATATACAAAAAATGCAGACTTTCAATATCACGTTTTTGTTTATGTATGTAAGAGCATTTTTGAAGTGATACTGGCCTGTCAATTTGCCATCAACACAATCAGACAGTTGAGAATCAATGACTTAATCTAATATTTTGAAAGAAAATAGAAAAAACATTAATGAATTATTAAAAACAAATAAATTTTACTGAATTTAAATCAACAAGATACAAGCATAACAAATTTATTGATAAATGTATTCATTTTCCAAGTCAATTCTCTGTAGTTTGTATACTAAACTAATATAGTATTATGTAGAATAAAATGTATTACTAAATACTTTTAGAAAATTATGATTAAAGTAGCTGTAGATAAATAAAAAAACTACAAGTTTATGTAAATGTTTGTGTACAAGTGCATATATTAAAGTAATGTGATATCATTTATATATACATTATATTCTCATTAGTATCAACTATTGGTTAGTAGCACGAGTTTTTATTTACCAGTTAGTAGCACCAGCACCATTTGTCTTGGCAGAAACTCTATATTTTACTGTACATTTAATTCTGCTTAACGGAAATTTAGTTAACGATTACCATCAACATTTTTTCTAGTCTGAGGTGTATTGAATAATATTGGTTAGAATCAATCCTTACAAGTTATTCTTGTAAGGATAATATTAACTATCTAAACTAATGTATTACAAACTAATATAACCAATATTAATGCTGATGAGAATCTACTGTATATGTACTGCATATAAAAAGAGTGAAATAAAATTAATTTAATTTAATTAGTTAACATAAATTAAATTTTTTGAATATTTTTAATCAAAATATTCCAAAATTTATGTTTTTGTACATACCTGGTGGTGTTTCCTAAATATTCATAACTATAATTTATTGTTGCATTGATTATTCTCACTTTCACATCAGAATTATCCCAATAATAACGAAGCTGAGCTAACCATTGAAAATCATCTACTGAATGTATTCCTACAAAAAGAAAAGATCAGATAAAAAATTTACATCATATAAATTATCATAATAAACTTTTAGTTAATATTAACATCAGCCAATATTCTAAGTACAGTTGAATTTGGTTTGGTTTTGGTTTTATTCAATTATGGCAATGTGACACATGGGTGATCTGCCAAGGAGAATGCCTGCCAGGAGGTCTTTTATGGGAAACTGGCCCCTATTTAGGTGTTACCAACATAAAGAAAACCTGGAAAATGCCACATGGCCAGCCCATTGGCAAGGTTCCAACCCACAACCAGTGTTCAGTGGTATTATCCACTTGGCAACTGGTGGATGTCAAACTCAGTTATAATGAGCATGAAGGAACTGGCAAGATTTTTTCATTACAACCATTACTTGTTATATCTTTGAGAGCAGTGACATAACTAGGGAGAAAATGGGCAGCTGCTTCAGATGCAAACACTTAGGGTGGCAAAATTTATAGCTACGACACTGATCATTAGTAAAATTTATCTTTTAATTTTCTATTCTAAATAAGTTAATTAAAAATAAATAAATATGTAAATACATTATATAACTATTAATAAAAATATAGTATAAACTACAATATAAATAATAATAATAATTTACTTTTTCATAATTAAAGATAATACTAATTATGAAAAATAGAGCTAGCAGAACATATCCTTTCTACTGGCAAAAAATCAAAAGAGCAAAACAGAAATTATGATATGATGATGCTCCCATACATACTGCTATAAGTGATATTCAAGGCAAACAGTAGTTTGCATAAAACAACATTAGTACAATTGACTGGCCAGCACGCTCTCCTAACCCAAACCCTATCAAAAATCTATGGGGCACCAAAAATGGAACAGAGTTCTAAACAGTTGGAGAGTTGAAATTTGTCATCATAAGAGAATGGCAAAAATTAGTGTTAGAGGACTGCAAAATTTAATTATTTCAATGCCAAAGGATATATTTGCAATTATTTCTAAACATAGAAAATCAATAAATGTATAAATATTTTTTTTTGTTTGCAATTCATGGAATAAATAGAAGGTAGTGTATAATTTTGCATCACCTTGATATGGCTATTTTTGCATAATTAATGTTTGGATTAATCAATTATGATGATGATATTGGGTGTAAGCCATTAGAAGACAATGTTAAATAATTATGTAAAATTTTGTCAATCTACTCTGAATAATTCAAAAGATTTTTTAAAAAATTACATTGGCATATAATTCTGCACCACACTATATATATTTTCAAATAAATACCTTATAAAAAATCTTAAATACAGTTGGATCTCAGAATAATATTCAATATAAGATACCAGTGATTGGTACTATTTTCAATATAAAAAATAACAATTATACATACATACATATAATACATATATAGATCATATTTATATATATATATATATATATATGATTTATATTATATATATGGCTATGATTCTAACAGCAAATACCCTTGACAAACAACAAATGGATCATTAATTCCTACATAAATTTGATCATCTGTTCCCTATACAAAGGATAGTCAGTTTAGGCCAGGCATGGCCAACATACGGCCTATGGGCCAGATCCGACCCATCTAATGAATTTATGTGGCCCACGATCAATCTCTCAATATTAGGTATTGAAATCCTAATAGCTCGATGAAAAATTTTGACACCTAAAAAGAAAAGTCAACAACTCACTGTGCGTTTAGAGTTAAGAGATTTTAATAGAGGGTTAAGTACAGTGTAGAATGTTGATAAAGCATGATAATGTGAAAAATGTTTCTGTAATCTCTATGTAAAATTTAGTCTCTGCGGGGTGACACCACTGTGGCCGGTGGCCATATCAGCATACGTTTATTTTATTATTATTAGTATATACATATTTTTAGTTCTAATATTCTTTCCCTATTTCTTCGATTTCTTTATGTGTTCATTCTAGAACATTCCATGACCGTTATAGCCTTTAGGGGGGATTAGCAATTCTGTGAATCGCAAAGAACAATAGTGCAGGAAATTACCCCCCTCTGAGAGAGGAGAACAAAGAAGGGTGTGTAGAGGAAATGGAAGAGGTAAGAAGAGACAGAATCGAGGGAGACACGAGGAGAGTAAGACGTGTCGAGGTGAACTCCGGACTTGACTGAGAGCCGAAGAAAGAGAGATTTCTCGGGAGGGTCAAGCAACGGACTGGAGAGAATCAGAGTCCCCACGGCTGAAGGCCCCACGACAGGAAAACTGAACACACTTTACTTCACTAAGGAAGTAGATCCAAGGACATAGTAAGAGTTGGGAAGAGAGTGCCAATAAAAAACGATCCGACCTAGAGCGCAAAATCATATCGGAAAGAACGAGGAAAGTCCCGGGTGAAGTTGTTTCTTCCTTCCCTTTTCCTTCTTGCTATCCTATCCTTCTTATATTTTCCTTAGTATTAAGCTAGGTTTAAGTTAGGTTAAGTTAGATTTTATCACGTGTATAGAAAATACATATTGTTACGTGCCAAGTTAACGTCACCACGCGATTTCTTGTACCCATCACGTTGTAATGATTGTACATTAATCAATTGGGATCCATAAATAAAAGAACCTGTTAGTGTTTATTTTGAAAAGTGTTGGTAATTATAATTGTCCTTACAACACAAAGACCACACCACAATGAGATCTCACACCACCTCAAAATCTTCCTAGGGCAGCCTCTGGTTCAGCCTGTGGAAAAAGTTTTCTTTCCAATTCGGCATGGGGACAAAATCTGTTGGCCACCCCTGGTTTAGGCTATCATTTTCTTCCCAGATATTTTTCCTGATGCAAACTCTTTCTTTTATCCAGACTTAGCTACATCAGAGTTATCATGTATTAGGCGAATATAACAACATCCTTGCCATCTGTGGCTAAAGTACTAATCAAGACCTATATTGCTTAACTTCATTGATCTGATAGAAACCAGTAAGTTCAGCAACCATTGCTTTAACATTCATACTATATATTGTGCAAAAACTAAACAGTTTTAGAAGAATATATGTCATAAATATAAAAAGATGCACAGTACATTATATTTCTACTCAGCAATGTGATTGGATCTTACAGTAATATTTAATATAAGATTAAACGTATCAAATGCTTAATTTCAGGTAACCAACTGTTTAAATTTACTACAAAGGAACATTTTCATCCTGTTTTAGGACAGCATCAGCTTTCTAACAAAAATTTAAATAGTTGGCTATTTAAAATTAAGCATTTAATACAGATAATACTATGAAGCCAAAAATATATGAGGTAATATTTGTTAATATAAGATACCAGTAATTGGTATAATTATTAATACAAAAATCATATAAATAAATGTATCTTAAGTTATCAGCTTTTAAATATTTAAAGATGAAAAAAAAATTGAAATACCTTTCTGAGCTAACTCCATTATGACATCACGGGCATGAACATCGATCACTATTAAAGTTTCCAAAGTTATTCGTGTGGTGGTGGTGACTCTTCCTCTAACAATATTTGCAGTTTCTGTTATTTGCATATCCAGTTGTTCACAGAGATCAAACAAACTTTTCCGCTTTTTTCTTCTAATTGTTTCATGAACTTTTGATGTCCAATATATTTGAGACACACAAAGGACTACTTGACCAGGCCAAGAGAGCACCCATCTGTATCTGTTATCTGATGCATAACCCTGACATGTTTTAAAATTTTATAATATAATAAATTATTTATATAGATTATGGATAATTTTATAAAAAATTTTAAATTGAAGAATTATTAAACTTAAAAACATCATTTAATTTCTTGATATAATACTAATTTTGATTTTCTTGATGTATTCATATTAAGCATATTCTGTTTATTTTTTTTAATTTAAAAATGAATTTAAATAACAAATGACTACATTCTAGAAACCAAAATTTGTCTTGATTTTGTTTCTAGAAACAAAATTATTCTGTCTTCCTCATCTTAACAGTTTGATATTTTGAATTACATGTAGCATGCTGCAATTTAAAAGACTAATAGACAAGTTGTAATTTAATACAGCATGTAAATTATAAAATTTTTCATTAAAAAATTAAAATATTTATTTAAAATTGTCAGTTATATAAAATTCTATAATTCTATATTAATTATAATTAGTAAGTTGAAGATTATATTATAATTATTCATTTTTCTTTATTTGACCAGACTATTAAATAAACTTTATTTTTTACTTTTCTAAATTAAAAAGAAATACAAAAATGTTTTGATTTGTACAGTATATAATCCTTTCTTAATAATTTATATTATGTTACTTTTAACAAAATACTTTTAAAAATTTGTTTCTAAACTTTTATTTAAAGGATTATGCAACATTTGAAATATAATAATAAAATAAAATCAAAATTATAAAAAGCATTTACTTTAAAAGCTTGTTCAATAATATTGCGTAATGACTTTACCATCATATGTTGCACCTATCATATAAAAAATAATAGTTATATAAATACAAAAAATTATCATCAAATATTGTAATAATTATAGAACTTTAATTTAAAATTTTATCTACTATAAAACATAAAATTAATATCTATAATTGTAAGGTTCCAGATGTGTCTGAAATTGCAACAATTGCATTGATTGTATAAAAATTCCTGAGACAAAAATAAAGTGAACATTATATAAAGGAGAAAGAAAAAACCTGTAGTTATCCAAACAAACGTGACACAGAAATAAACGAGGAGTCTCGAGAACTCAAACATTTGATAGATCATAGATAAATGTTGATCCGGAGAGATGGAACTTTGACAGGGGTGCTCATAGTGCTGTAATTTAGTTCATGTAATGAGCCCTGTACAAGAATTTGCATTTAGGCCCCTAAATTAATTAAGTTTGGTAAAATAATAAAACAAATACATGCATTTTGGGCCCCCTTCCAAGGGGAGTCCTGTGCAGGTGTACCTGTTGCACCTGCCTAGTTATGGCACTGGGTGCTCATATATTATACAATTGACCTAAATTAGAAAATCGGAAAAAGGGGGAAGGGTTGATAGTCAAAGGACATCATGTTAAATCATTGGAATTCTAAAATGTCAGAGAAGAGGCAATAATAGAGTAAAATACAAGTGCAGGTTTCATAATTCCATCAACATCTCCTGATCAGAGTTGAAGAATGGTATCAAATAACTCTTCAAAATGTACCTTTCTTGCAACTCAAACCGGTCTCAGTTTTCACCTGGAAACAAGGGAGAGATCAATCAGGAAGTGAGACAAGGGAACTAGAACCAATCAAAAGGTGAGATTTGAGGGAGAAAACTATAAAATCTCAAGGTCAAGATGGAGATCTTCACCCATTGTTATGCGCGATAAATCCGTGTTACTTCTGCCTGGAACACTCCCGTCATTACTCAACTTTGACATCGCCACCCAACTTTGCCAAGCAAGCATCAAGACCAACCATCTCATTGTCATTGTCTCTGCCTGAGGTCATCATGAACCCTCAATATAAGGATCTAGATCTGATGTGCCAACCTCTTTACCTCATGTGGACTGTTTCAAATGAACTATTGAACAGCCTTTGGATGACAAACTGCCTATTGACATTAATGCAAGCAATTTCTATAATAAATGGTTTTTGTAAGGATGTGTAATCTCTGCCTCCAGCACCACCACCCACATACAAACAGTCCTAGGGTCTCCCTGATGTGGAATTAACTGATCCAGACAACTCACAAAGAAATACTGAGTGATCACATACTGATCAAATACTGAATGATCACTTTCTACACACTTCTATCATGTTCAATCATAGTTTCTTGTCTATTGTAGTTTCTTCTATACTTTTAATTGTGTAAAAAACCATTATTTTAAAACTTTGCAGAGACTAACCTCTAATAAAAGGTTGTCTCTACAAAGAACAACTGTTTTGTTTCTTGTAATTGGGCTTGATAGAAGTGTGAAGAATTAGTTTCTTCTATATTTTTAATTGTGAAAATGTACCCTCAGCCATTTTACTTGAAATTAAAAATAATAATAATATATCAAAAAATTATATCTAAGTTTATCATTCAATTATTAGAAAGAGATTACAATAGCAAATATCAATAATATATTGCGCAAGCTCACAAGAAAGGTACTTGAGCAGGGTTACAACCCGCTATGGTCCCAAGCAGTTATGCTCAAGAGCTCATCAATAATATATGTTATTGTATGTCAAATTAAGAAATAATAATAATAGTATATAGTCATCAAATAAAATATTTAAGAATTAGTAATTAGAAATAAGAAATTTCATACTTCTGAAAGCCATTGTTCCACTTGACCATGTGCTAACTTTGTATCGATGCATGTTATCATTGAAACTTTTTCACCTTCGGAACTGAACATAGCATAAATAACTAAATTATTGTCAAATTCAAGCTTGTCAATTCCTTCAAAGCATTTTTTTAAATATGGTTGAACGCGTAAAGGATTTTTAGTTTCAGAGAGAATTTCCAAAATTTCATTATCAGACAAAAAGAAGAATCTAAAATCATTTAAAAACTTCATTTATTAAGTTATTTCAAAAATAAAATTCAAAAAATATGTTACAATTATAACTTAAATCTTCCAATTAAATTATATTATCAGTTATAATTTTGCATGTAATCTAATTTATATTAATCTTAATGTAAAATATATTTTTAAAATTTGCATGTAAAATTCTTAGTTTTTTATGTATAATTATATATAATGCAATTAATTCTATAATATATAAAACATAATCAGAAAAATAATATAATATAAAATATAACCTTGGAAAAAATAATCTCTTTGTTTCTAGATATTGATTTAATCCTCTATTAATTTGGTCTATTAGTTTGTTACAGTTCTTCATTATTGTCAATATATTGGGAGTTCCAACTGCCATTAAGACCTGATAAAATATATTTTTTTAATGTTTTTATAATGAAATATTTATATAAAATTAAGCTTAATTTTGTAGTTTACTATGTATTCTACTAATAATTTACACTATGTAAATTAAAAATTATGTGAGATTAAGAAAAAAATTTCATCCAAATTTCATCAAAAATGCATTCATTGTATGAAAAAACCTTATTGTTTATTGCTTGCACACACAGCAATATGCATAAATTCAACATAATTCCTCACAGTCACTGTTCTCAAAAAGAATATTTAGAAGTGATCTTGTATGAAAATTATGTGAATTTTTGTTATTCAGTTTTTGTCTATAAAAAGTTTTAAAAGGCAAATTTCAAGAATATTAATCTAACCTAAGTGCATAGTTTATAATATGTACAGAAACATATGTGTACATATAGGTGCTCCTTTGCTTATGAACAGATTAGATTCTCAAGGATAAATGTCCTAAGACAAAATGTGGACAAGTTGAAACTAACCAAAAAAGTACATCTGTATACAGAATAATCATTTATTGTTAGTGTTTGATACTTCAATATACAGGTAACTCTCATATAACACGGCACTTTTATAGCACGGATTCACTCTAACATGGTTTGAGAATTGGGAACATCCCCATACAACACAGTGCTTTTATAGCACGGATTCACTCTAACATGGTTCAAGAATTGGGTAAAACACTCGTACAACATGAAATGTAATAAATTTTCACATACTTAAGTACTAATAGTTCACGAAAATTATTACTTTCGTAAACTATTAGTACTTAAGGTATGTAAATTTTCTTTTCCGCCTTCTGCTGATACATGTAATCCTTCTTGAAACTTGTTTCAGTGTTGCCAGATCTCAATGCTTCTGATTTTGTGTTACCAGATGTTTTCCCTTATTCCATACTTGATTTATTCTTCATAAGTGTTTAGCACCATATAAGGATATTTAAAAAGATCTTTTAACTAAAAGCAAGCAATCTAAAATAACATATTTTTTGCAAGAAGTAGAGCATGGATCTGAAGATAATACAGAAAAATGCTCAGAGGATAAGGATATCTTGCCAAAAAGAAAACGCAGTTAACAGTGCTTAGTAATGACAAAGAAAACATTATTTAATTTATATGTATCGCTTAAGAAAATTGTAATAAAGATATTTATCTTAACCTGTTGGATGTTGAATATTTTATCCGTCACGTGTCGCTCCACGTCGAATATTTTTCGATGTTAAGCCTAACGCGATCACACGTTTTAGAAAAATAATAATNCTTCCTTCTATTTTCCTTCTTGCTATCCTATCCTTCTTATATTTTCCTTAGTATTAAGCTAGGTTTAAGTTAGGTTAAGTTAGATTTTATCACGTGTATAGAAAATACATATTGTTACGTGCCAAGTTAACGTCACCACGCGATTTCTTGTACCCATCACGTTGTAATGATTGTACATTAATCAATTGGGATCCATAAATAAAAGAACCTGTTAGTGTTTATTTTGAAAAGTGTTGGTAATTATAATTGTCCTTACAACACAAAGACCACACCACAATGAGATCTCACACCACCTCAAAATCTTCCTAGGGCAGCCTCTGGTTCAGCCTGTGGAAAAAGTTTTCTTTCCAATTCGGCATGGGGACAAAATCTGTTGGCCACCCCTGGTTTAGGCTATCATTTTCTTCCCAGATATTTTTCCTGATGCAAACTCTTTCTTTTATCCAGACTTAGCTACATCAGAGTTATCATGTATTAGGCGAATATAACAACATCCTTGCCATCTGTGGCTAAAGTACTAATCAAGACCTATATTGCTTAACTTCATTGATCTGATAGAAACCAGTAAGTTCAGCAACCATTGCTTTAACATTCATACTATATATTGTGCAAAAACTAAACAGTTTTAGAAGAATATATGTCATAAATATAAAAAGATGCACAGTACATTATATTTCTACTCAGCAATGTGATTGGATCTTACAGTAATATTTAATATAAGATTAAACGTATCAAATGCTTAATTTCAGGTAACCAACTGTTTAAATTTACTACAAAGGAACATTTTCATCCTGTTTTAGGACAGCATCAGCTTTCTAACAAAAATTTAAATAGTTGGCTATTTAAAATTAAGCATTTAATACAGATAATACTATGAAGCCAAAAATATATGAGGTAATATTTGTTAATATAAGATACCAGTAATTGGTATAATTATTAATACAAAAATCATATAAATAAATGTATCTTAAGTTATCAGCTTTTAAATATTTAAAGATGAAAAAAAAATTGAAATACCTTTCTGAGCTAACTCCATTATGACATCACGGGCATGAACATCGATCACTATTAAAGTTTCCAAAGTTATTCGTGTGGTGGTGGTGACTCTTCCTCTAACAATATTTGCAGTTTCTGTTATTTGCATATCCAGTTGTTCACAGAGATCAAACAAACTTTTCCGCTTTTTTCTTCTAATTGTTTCATGAACTTTTGATGTCCAATATATTTGAGACACACAAAGGACTACTTGACCAGGCCAAGAGAGCACCCATCTGTATCTGTTATCTGATGCATAACCCTGACATGTTTTAAAATTTTATAATATAATAAATTATTTATATAGATTATGGATAATTTTATAAAAAATTTTAAATTGAAGAATTATTAAACTTAAAAACATCATTTAATTTCTTGATATAATACTAATTTTGATTTTCTTGATGTATTCATATTAAGCATATTCTGTTTATTTTTTTTAATTTAAAAATGAATTTAAATAACAAATGACTACATTCTAGAAACCAAAATTTGTCTTGATTTTGTTTCTAGAAACAAAATTATTCTGTCTTCCTCATCTTAACAGTTTGATATTTTGAATTACATGTAGCATGCTGCAATTTAAAAGACTAATAGACAAGTTGTAATTTAATACAGCATGTAAATTATAAAATTTTTCATTAAAAAATTAAAATATTTATTTAAAATTGTCAGTTATATAAAATTCTATAATTCTATATTAATTATAATTAGTAAGTTGAAGATTATATTATAATTATTCATTTTTCTTTATTTGACCAGACTATTAAATAAACTTTATTTTTTACTTTTCTAAATTAAAAAGAAATACAAAAATGTTTTGATTTGTACAGTATATAATCCTTTCTTAATAATTTATATTATGTTACTTTTAACAAAATACTTTTAAAAATTTGTTTCTAAACTTTTATTTAAAGGATTATGCAACATTTGAAATATAATAATAAAATAAAATCAAAATTATAAAAAGCATTTACTTTAAAAGCTTGTTCAATAATATTGCGTAATGACTTTACCATCATATGTTGCACCTATCATATAAAAAATAATAGTTATATAAATACAAAAAATTATCATCAAATATTGTAATAATTATAGAACTTTAATTTAAAATTTTATCTACTATAAAACATAAAATTAATATCTATAATTGTAAGGTTCCAGATGTGTCTGAAATTGCAACAATTGCATTGATTGTATAAAAATTCCTGAGACAAAAATAAAGTGAACATTATATAAAGGAGAAAGAAAAAACCTGTAGTTATCCAAACAAACGTGACACAGAAATAAACGAGGAGTCTCGAGAACTCAAACATTTGATAGATCATAGATAAATGTTGATCCGGAGAGATGGAACTTTGACAGGGGTGCTCACAGTGCTGTAATTTAGTTCATGTAATGAGCCCTGTACAAGAATTTGCATTTAGGCCCCTAAATTAATTAAGTTTGGTAAAATAATAAAACAAATACATGCATTTTGGGCCCCCTTCCAAGGGGAGTCCTGTGCAGGTGTACCTGTTGCACCTGCCTAGTTATGGCACTGGGTGCTCATATATTATACAATTGACCTAAATTAGAAAATCAGAAAAAGGGGGAAGGGTTGATAGTCAAAGGACATCATGTTAAATCATTGGAATTCTAAAATGTCAGAGAAGAGGCAATAATAGAGTAAAATACAAGTGCAGGTTTCATAATTCCATCAACATCTCCTGATCAGAGTTGAAGAATGGTATCAAATAACTCTTCAAAATGTACCTTTCTTGCAACTCAAACCGGTCTCAGTTTTCACCTGGAAACAAGGGAGAGATCAATCAGGAAGTGAGACAAGGAAACTAGAACCAATCAAAAGGTGAGATTTGAGGGAGAAAACTATAAAATCTCAAGGTCAAGATGGAGATCTTCACCCATTGTTATGCGCGATATATATGATTTATATTATATATATGGCTATGATTCTAACAGCAAATACCCTTGACAAACAACAAATGGATCATTAATTCCTACATAAATTTGATCATCTGTTCCCTATACAAAGGATAGTCAGTTTAGGCCAGGCATGGCCAACATACGGCCTATGGGCCAGATCCGACCCATCTAATGAATTTATGTGGCCCACGATCAATCTCTCAATATTAGGTATTGAAATCCTAATAGCTCGATGAAAAATTTTGACACCTAAAAAGAAAAGTCAACAACTCACTGTGCGTTTAGAGTTAAGAGATTTTAATAGAGGGTTAAGTACAGTGTAGAATGTTGATAAAGCATGATAATGTGAAAAATGTTTCTGTAATCTCTATGTAAAATTTAGTCTCTGCGGGGTGACACCACTGTGGCCGGTGGCCATATCAGCATACGTTTATTTTATTATTATTAGTATATACATATTTTTAGTTCTAATATTCTTTCCCTATTTCTTCGATTTCTTTATGTGTTCATTCTAGAACATTCCATGACCGTTATAGCCTTTAGGGGGGATTAGCAATTCTGTGAATCGCAAAGAACAATAGTGCAGGAAATTACCCCCCTCTGAGAGAGGAGAACAAAGAAGGGTGTGTAGAGGAAATGGAAGAGGTAAGAAGAGACAGAATCGAGGGAGACACGAGGAGAGTAAGACGTGTCGAGGTGAACTCCGGACTTGACTGAGAGCCGAAGAAAGAGAGATTTCTCGGGAGGGTCAAGCAACGGACTGGAGAGAATCAGAGTCCCCACGGCTGAAGGCCCCACGACAGGAAAACTGAACACACTTTACTTCACTAAGGAAGTAGATCCAAGGACATAGTAAGAGTTGGGAAGAGAGTGCCAATAAAAAACGATCCGACCTAGAGCGCAAAATCATATCGGAAAGAACGAGGAAAGTCCCGGGTGAAGTTGTTTCTTCCTTCCCTTTTCCTTCTTGCTATCCTATCCTTCTTATATTTTCCTTAGTATTAAGCTAGGTTTAAGTTAGGTTAAGTTAGATTTTATCACGTGTATAGAAAATACATATTGTTACGTGCCAAGTTAACGTCACCACGCGATTTCTTGTACCCATCACGTTGTAATGATTGTACATTAATCAATTGGGATCCATAAATAAAAGAACCTGTTAGTGTTTATTTTGAAAAGTGTTGGTAATTATAATTGTCCTTACAACACAAAGACCACACCACAATGAGATCTCACACCACCTCAAAATCTTCCTAGGGCAGCCTCTGGTTCAGCCTGTGGAAAAAGTTTTCTTTCCAATTCGGCATGGGGACAAAATCTGTTGGCCACCCCTGGTTTAGGCTATCATTTTCTTCCCAGATATTTTTCCTGATGCAAACTCTTTCTTTTATCCAGACTTAGCTACATCAGAGTTATCATGTATTAGGCGAATATAACAACATCCTTGCCATCTGTGGCTAAAGTACTAATCAAGACCTATATTGCTTAACTTCATTGATCTGATAGAAACCAGTAAGTTCAGCAACCATTGCTTTAACATTCATACTATATATTGTGCAAAAACTAAACAGTTTTAGAAGAATATATGTCATAAATATAAAAAGATGCACAGTACATTATATTTCTACTCAGCAATGTGATTGGATCTTACAGTAATATTTAATATAAGATTAAACGTATCAAATGCTTAATTTCAGGTAACCAACTGTTTAAATTTACTACAAAGGAACATTTTCATCCTGTTTTAGGACAGCATCAGCTTTCTAACAAAAATTTAAATAGTTGGCTATTTAAAATTAAGCATTTAATACAGATAATACTATGAAGCCAGAAATATATGAGGTAATATTTGTTAATATAAGATACCAGTAATTGGTATAATTATTAATACAAAAATCATATAAATAAATGTATCTTAAGTTATCAGCTTTTAAATATTTAAAGATGAAAAAAAAATTGAAATACCTTTCTGAGCTAACTCCATTATGACATCACGGGCATGAACATCGATCACTATTAAAGTTTCCAAAGTTATTCGTGTGGTGGTGGTGACTCTTCCTCTAACAATATTTGCAGTTTCTGTTATTTGCATATCCAGTTGTTCACAGAGATCAAACAAACTTTTCCGCTTTTTTCTTCTAATTGTTTCATGAACTTTTGATGTCCAATATATTTGAGACACACAAAGGACTACTTGACCAGGCCAAGAGAGCACCCATCTGTATCTGTTATCTGATGCATAACCCTGACATGTTTTAAAATTTTATAATATAATAAATTATTTATATAGATTATGGATAATTTTATAAAAAATTTTAAATTGAAGAATTATTAAACTTAAAAACATCATTTAATTTCTTGATATAATACTAATTTTGATTTTCTTGATGTATTCATATTAAGCATATTCTGTTTATTTTTTTTAATTTAAAAATGAATTTAAATAACAAATGACTACATTCTAGAAACCAAAATTTGTCTTGATTTTGTTTCTAGAAACAAAATTATTCTGTCTTCCTCATCTTAACAGTTTGATATTTTGAATTACATGTAGCATGCTGCAATTTAAAAGACTAATAGACAAGTTGTAATTTAATACAGCATGTAAATTATAAAATTTTTCATTAAAAAATTAAAATATTTATTTAAAATTGTCAGTTATATAAAATTCTATAATTCTATATTAATTATAATTAGTAAGTTGAAGATTATATTATAATTATTCATTTTTCTTTATTTGACCAGACTATTAAATAAACTTTACTTTTTACTTTTCTAAATTAAAGAGAAATACAAAAATGTTTTGATTTGTACAGTATATAATCCTTTCTTAATAATTTATATTATGTTACTTTTAACAAAATACTTTTAAAAATTTGTTTCTAAAGTTTTATTTAAAGGATTATGCAACATTTGAAATATAATAATAAAATAAAATCAAAATTATAAAAAGCATTTACTTTAAAAGCTTGTTCAATAATATTGCGTAATGACTTTACCATCATATGTTGCACCTATCATATAAAAAATAATAGTTATATAAATACAAAAAATTATCATCAAATATTGTAATAATTATAGAACTTTAATTTAAAATTTTATCTACTATAAAACATAAAATTAATATCTATAATTGTAAGGTTCCAGATGTGTCTGAAATTGCAACAATTGCATTGATTGTATAAAAATTCCTGAGACAAAAATAAAGTGAACATTATATAAAGAAGAAAGAAAAAACCTGTAGTTATCCAAACAAACGTGACACAGAAATAAACGAGGAGTCTCGAAAACTCAAACATTTGATAGATCATAGATAAATGTTGATCCGGAGAGATGGAACTTTGACAGGGGTGCTCATAGTGCTGTAATTTAGTTCATGTAATGAGCCCTGTACAAGAATTTGCATTTAGGCCCCTAAATTAATTAAGTTTGGTAAAATAATAAAACAAATACATGCATTTTGGGCCCCCTTCCAAGGGGAGTCCTGTGCAGGTGTACCTGTTGCACCTGCCTAGTTATGGCACTGGGTGCTCATATATTATACAATTGACCTAAATTAGAAAATCGGAAAAAGGGGGAAGGGTTGATAGTCAAAGGACATCATGTTAGATCATTGGAATTCTAAAATGTCAGAGAAGAGGCAATAATAGAGTAAAATACAAGTGCAGGTTTCATAATTCCATCAACATCTCCTGATCAGAGTTGAAGAATGGTATCAAATAACTCTTCAAAATGTACCTTTCTTGCAACTCAAACCGGTCTCAGTTTTCACCTGGAAACAGGGGAGAGATCAATCAGGAAGTGAGACAAGGAAACTAGAACCAATCAAAAGGTGAGATTTGAGGGAGAAAACTATAAAATCTCAAGGTCAAGATGGAGATCTTCACCCATTGTTATGCGTGATAAATCCGTGTTACTTCTGCCTGGAACACTCCCGTCATTACTCAACTTTGACATCGCCACCCAACTTTGCCAAGCAAGCATCAAGACCAACCATCTCATTGTCATTGTCTCTGCCTGAGGTCATCATGAACCCTCAATATAAGGATCTAGATCTGATGTGCCAACCTCTTTACCTCATGTGGACTGTGTCAAATGAACTATTGAACAGCCTTTAGATGACAAACTGCCTATTGACATTAATGCAAGCAATTTCTATAATAAATGGTTTTTGTAAGGATGTGTAATCTCTGCCTCCAGCACCACCACCCACATACAAACAGTCCTAGGGTCTCCCTGATGTGGAATTAACTGATCCAGACAACTCACAAAGAAATACTGAGTGATCACATACTGATCAAATACTGAATGATCACTTTCTACACACTTCTATCATGTTCAATCATAGTTTCTTGTCTATTGTAGTTTCTTCTATACTTTTAATTGTGTAAAAAACCATTATTTTAAAACTTTGCAGAGACTAACCTCTAATAAAAGGTTGTCTCTACAAAGAACAACTGTTTTGTTTCTTGTAATTGGGCTTGATAGAAGTGTGAAGAATTAGTTTCTTCTATATTTTTAATTGTGAAAATGTACCCTCAGCCATTTTACTTGAAATTAAAAATAATAATAATATATCAAAAAATTATATCTAAGTTTATCATTCAATTATTAGAAAGAGATTACAATAGCAAATATCAATAATATATTGCGCAAGCTCACAAGAAAGGTACTTGAGCAGGGTTACAACCCGCTATGGTCCCAAGCGGTTATGCTCAAGAGCTGCAAGGATCGAAAAACGGTTTTTATATGGGAGTCTCTCCTCACTACCACCTCGGACACTTGCAACACCCCTACGCTCGAGCTGCCTAGTGTATGGGTCACACTGTATAAGTGTTTAAGCGAGTATTAGCAGTCTCTAGTATGCATGTAGCGTGAGCATGGCTCCGCGCATGCGCCAGCTCGCACTTCACGGAGCT
>NW_019385013.1:76370-143509 GCF_000671375.1 Centruroides sculpturatus | reverse complement strand
TTAACCTGTTGGATGTTGAATATTTTATCCGTCACGTGTCGCTCCACGTCGAATATTTTTCGATGTTAAGCCTAACGCGATCACACGTTTTAGAAAAATAATAATTGTGGCTATAGTATTATTCTGAATTACTTAATATTTTTTACACACAAAATAGACATATTAGGGAATGTAAAAAACAAAAAATTTTATTTTAAAAGTTAAGTTTTGTGTGATATATCTCAAAACAAGGTACAACACACAGTGGAGCATTACATTTTACACATTGATAACGTGATTCTGCACGTTTTTTGATAGCCGAACATACTTTACATACTCTGGATGGATGCTTTTTTTTCTCTGTAGGTGGTATGAGACTAGGAAAATGCCGTTCTGATAAACGTAATGGATTTTCATGTGATGGTCGACCGCGGCGAACTAGATGTCTGCTTGTGTGATACTTTTCTATCACTTCTCTGATTACAGACATACGAAAATCTAAAAATGATATTTGTATTTTCGTATGTTTTCGATATAAAATACAGGCCTTATATAATGTAATATCCATCATATGAAAAAACACTTTTTTGTACCATTTCACCGTTTTTCTCATGCACGGATAATTGTGTTTTACTCCGTCACAGAGATCGATTCCACCCATATTGCGATTATAATCTAGTATACAATTTGGTTTTATAATTACTTTATCTAAATTAACCTAAATTAAATAAATATTCAATAACTTCTAACTTGTTTAGAGAGCTGTGTCTACTACTTCCTGCCATGTCGAAAAACAGAAACGAAATGGTCTAATTTTCTTTGTGATTTCAAACAAAGAACTATTCCTAGAATTTCGACAACCTGCTGAGAAAAACTAGTTAAAATAACGGTTCTTCTGATATACGTCACTTACTTGTAAACAACATACAAGTAGCGACATCTTATGTTAAAAAACGTTCCGATGTAAACACGTAAATTTTCGGGATCGCCCACACAGGTAAATGAGGTCAACCCGAAAATTTTCGGGATCAACGTTCAACAGGTTAATTATGAAAATATAATAGCATGTTTTTTTTTAATTTTTGGAACCTAACCCCCTTTTTGTACTAATTCTTTGTTTCATATAACACAGATTCGCATAACACAGCAATTTTTTGGAACATAACTCATGTTATACAGGGGTTACCTGTACTTAAATAGACATTACACTCATTTATCTGCTCACTATTGCTCACTCTGCTCACATTTGAAACACCTTAGCAGGTGTTTCAAATGTGAGCAGAGTGAGCAAATGTGATTTTTCACCTAATGCACTTACTTTTATAATGACCCATTTAATTTTTATGGTAATAAAGCAACACTTTTTGCATTTAACTTCACTGCTAGATTTACTATTAGTTTTTGGTTGCATTTTTGAAGCACTAATTGTTAAAGTTTATAAAAATGCAAACAATAGTGAAAAATGCCATTACTCTAATGTTACCACCTAACTTCAATCCATCTCACAACTGGAATGAAACATCATAATTCATATGAAAACAAAAAATTGACAATATGTAATAGAAATAAGTTCACATTAATTATTTATTACAAATCATGCTTCATATAGAACTATTTGAACTTGAAATATTTTAAAATTAAATAATTATTTTAAAATATTTCATGTTTGTAAGATTGTTTATAATTATGCTTCCTTATATGACAGTTTTTGATAGCACAACAGTCAAAAACAGACACAGAATAACTGCAATATATATGAAATATATTTAACAAAACAAAATAAAATATAAAATTAACACACAAGAGTTCAGATACTAGTTACAGAGAGCAGTCTTCCATTTTATCAAAATCAACAAGATGCATGTATCAGCAGGGGTGGTAGGATGCAATGGAAGTACTGCTTTCCCTAGTTTTGAATCCTTCTTTGCCAATGGAATCAACTGAATATAACTAATGCATTATAATTTGAATGAGAGGCAGATTTGGCCATGACAAACAAAAATTGTAGACTTCTATGGCCATATATACAATATTAGATATAAAATCATGTTGATTAGTAATGAAAAAATAAAGATCTATAGGAATGGATAGCAAATAAATGGCTGATCCACCACTTCTTTGTGTTGACAACTTCTAGGTGTAATCTGAAAATAAAAAATCTCTCACAACACATATTCTTTAATTCAGATTGCACATTTCCCCCATGTTTCATGACAGCAGGATCTTTGTTATGTTCAATCAACTTGTAAACTTGTAATCTTTGTCACAAAGGCATTTAAATGCTGCCAGAAAGGTCCAAATAAACAATAACTGGCATACATACCTTTCAAAAACATGTAGAAGTTCTCAAAGCAGTCAGGTCATAAAGCAATACTCACATTCACATATTCCAGAGAATATGGGAAGATGTAAGTTTGAGTGTTGTCTGATGATTTGAATGCTGTGAGAACTTATATCCTCTAAAAGAACCTTTGCCTCTCTAATTATATCTAGACAGGCCAATCTGTGGACTCTAATGCAGTGATGATTATGGGGTCAACAATTCATATTTTATTGCATTCACATTGCCAACAAATAGATAGATTCATACGAAAGCAAAGTTCAGAAATGGAGGATTAGATACAACAAAATAAATTAAATTAATAAATGAAAGACAAGAAGTGAGTCAGGACAAAGGCAAAGCACAGAGAAAAATGCCTAATACACCTCAAGCACAGTTGTTCTTTATGACTAGTATTGTTTTTAAGTTTTGATCTGATGATAAAACGTAAATCAACTCAAAAAATATATCACAAATAAATAAATTAAATTAATGAAAAATAAATACATTTGAAATAGTTTTGTATTGTAAAAAGCAGAGGTCTGATGTGATCGTTTTTATGTTATATTATAAAAAATAAATGTAAAGTAAACTTTTCTATTTCTTACCATTTCAATTATTATTGAAAAAACAAATTCAGATTTAATATTGAAAATTTCTAGAAATGTATTTTATATTAAAAATATATTATAACTAAGTTTATGTTAAATCTTAAATTCAACTGAAACAAAGCAATAACTTTTCATTATTTATCTTAATTTTTATGATTTAAAATTTAATGAAAATAAATGAAATTTTCATAAAATACTTCTAATATACTGTAATTGTATTTCTTTACCAATGGATTAGCAGCGACATCTATCATTGTTTCTTTCCATATACAATTTACTTGAGCAAACAATTCCCCTTCAGTAGGCATTTGTTTTATAATGTCTGCATTTGAGAATATAGGTTCTAAATATAACCATTGTGATTGAACTTTTAACCATTCATCTATTGTATCTTCTATTAATAGTAGTTGCTTTTCCCAAATCTAAAAACAAAACAAGTTTATTATATTGAATTTAAAAACAACCTGGATAATTTCTCAAAAAATGTTAATAATAACTATAAATTAATCAATAAATTCAGTTAACAGATGACATATTAATCATTTTTGGGTTTTATTGTCAGAGCGAGGTGAAGCTGAGTGATGACTAACACGTGACTTCGTGCATCCCTTGTCAACATTATAACTCTAGAATGAGTTGTCCGAGCTTGATGAAATTTTCTAGAACGACTCATCATCTCTCAAAAATGAACTGATTAAAATTTCAACTCTCAAAAATGATCACTTTTGTAGAACTGGAGATAGGGGTCAAAACAAAGGTCACATTCTTCAGTATTAGAGATCAAAATGAGCTGAATAAGGCTATATCCTATGTGGTAGCATCTATTTATTGAGCCTATTTATCCAGAGATGAATTTGATCAGTTCCAAATGGCAGTAGAGCTATATCTAACAAATGAGCATGTTAAACAAAGTGTAGTGAATGGTCACTAAATGTATTTTATTGTAAATTTGTCTTCAATTTGGTGTATAAATATTAGTTAGGTGATTAGTTTTGTGTTGTAAACAGCGAAACGGGAATGAATTCCATTTTGTATTAAAAAAAAACCACTCCCAGGAGGTATTGTATGTCACATACCACCATTTGATGAGTGAGGCTTGTAATTGGTTATTGGCTATTCGACAAAGTCATGTGTGTAGTTAAGTTCCAGGATGATGGGAGCTTTTAAATAGTGTGTATTGTGCGTGGTCGGACACATTTTTCTTTGGGATATTTGCCTGGACTGGACTCATAAGGATTGATTGAGTGAAAGAGAGAAGGTAAGAGATATTTGCTCATAGCACAGAAGACAAGCAGAGGACCGGTGAGATCAAGAAGAAGGAATCCATCTTCTCCATCAATGTAAGGACACTGCATATGCCCTATACAACAGGGGCACCATGTGATAAAGTAGATATTTGTCCAACTATCATAACTATTTTGTTTATGGAAACCCTTTCAACACGTGTTGATACACTTTGTTAGTGGGGTGAACCATCGTAAGATTGTGAATGTGTGAACGTGTCACACACACACAGGAATATCATCTGTAAATATCTTTGTATCTGATTAGGTTAAGCTCGCGGTTTCCTTTGTCTCCCCTTATATTTTTTTATATATGTTTTTTTCCATTATTTTAATAAAATTTGTAATTTGTGTCTCATTACCTTGTTAAGTTGTAAAATTTGAGTGAAAAATTTATATTTTATATTCTAAAAACTAAATTTTCAATTCTTTTTTTTTTTTTTATTTATATACGCTTATATAAAAAGAAAAACATGCCAGAAAGGTCCAAATAAACAATAACTGGCATNTGGACAAGTTGAAACTAACCAAAAAAGTACATCTGTATACAGAATAATCATTTATTGTTAGTGTTTGATACTTCAATATACAGGTAACTCCCATATAACACGGCACTTTTATAGCACGGATTCACTCTAACATGGTTTGAGAATTGGGAACATCCCCATACAACACAGTGCTTTTATAGCACGGATAAATATTGTAATAATTATAGAACTTTAATTTAAAATTTTATCTACTATAAAACATAAAATTAATATCTATAATTGTAAGGTTCCAGATGTGTCTGAAATTGCAACAATTGCATTGATTGTATAAAAATTCCTGAGACAAAAATAAAGTGAACATTATATAAAGAAGAAAGAAAAAACCTGTAGTTATCCAAACAAACGTGACACAGAAATAAACGAGGAGTCTCGAAAACTCAAACATTTGATAGATCATAGATAAATGTTGATCCGGAGAGATGGAACTTTGACAGGGGTGCTCATAGTGCTGTAATTTAGTTCATGTAATGAGCCCTGTACAAGAATTTGCATTTAGGCCCCTAAATTAATTAAGTTTGGTAAAATAATAAAACAAATACATGCATTTTGGGCCCCCTTCCAAGGGGAGTCCTGTGCAGGTGTACCTGTTGCACCTGCCTAGTTATGGCACTGGGTGCTCATATATTATACAATTGACCTAAATTAGAAAATCGGAAAAAGGGGGAAGGGTTGATAGTCAAAGGACATCATGTTAGATCATTGGAATTCTAAAATGTCAGAGAAGAGGCAATAATAGAGTAAAATACAAGTGCAGGTTTCATAATTCCATCAACATCTCCTGATCAGAGTTGAAGAATGGTATCAAATAACTCTTCAAAATGTACCTTTCTTGCAACTCAAACCGGTCTCAGTTTTCACCTGGAAACAAGGGAGAGATCAATCAGGAAGTGAGACAAGGGAACTAGAACCAATCAAAAGGTGAGATTTGAGGGAGAAAACTATAAAATCTCAAGGTCAAGATGGAGATCTTCACCCATTGTTATGCGCGATAAATCCGTGTTACTTCTGCCTGGAACACTCCCGTCATTACTCAACTTTGACATCGCCACCCAACTTTGCCAAGCAAGCATCAAGACCAACCATCTCATTGTCATTGTCTCTGCCTGAGGTCATCATGAACCCTCAATATAAGGATCTAGATCTGATGTGCCAACCTCTTTACCTCATGTGGACTGTTTCAAATGAACTATTGAACAGCCTTTGGATGACAAACTGCCTATTGACATTAATGCAAGCAATTTCTATAATAAATGGTTTTTGTAAGGATGTGTAATCTCTGCCTCCAGCACCACCACCCACATACAAACAGTCCTAGGGTCTCCCTGATGTGGAATTAACTGATCCAGACAACTCACAAAGAAATACTGAGTGATCACATACTGATCAAATACTGAATGATCACTTTCTACACACTTCTATCATGTTCAATCATAGTTTCTTGTCTATTGTAGTTTCTTCTATACTTTTAATTGTGTAAAAAACCATTATTTTAAAACTTTGCAGAGACTAACCTCTAATAAAAGGTTGTCTCTACAAAGAACAACTGTTTTGTTTCTTGTAATTGGGCTTGATAGAAGTGTGAAGAATTAGTTTCTTCTATATTTTTAATTGTGAAAATGTACCCTCAGCCATTTTACTTGAAATTAAAAATAATAATAATATATCAAAAAATTATATCTAAGTTTATCATTCAATTATTAGAAAGAGATTACAATAGCAAATATCAATAATATATTGCGCAAGCTCACAAGAAAGGTACTTGAGCAGGGTTACAACCCGCTATGGTCCCAAGCAGTTATGCTCAAGAGCTCATCAATAATATATGTTATTGTATGTCAAATTAAGAAATAATAATAATAGTATATAGTCATCAAATAAAATATTTAAGAATTAGTAATTAGAAATAAGAAATTTCATACTTCTGAAAGCCATTGTTCCACTTGACCATGTGCTAACTTTGTATCGATGCATGTTATCATTGAAACTTTTTCACCTTCGGAACTGAACATAGCATAAATAACTAAATTATTGTCAAATTCAAGCTTGTCAATTCCTTCAAAGCATTTTTTTAAATATGGTTGAACGCGTAAAGGATTTTTAGTTTCAGAGAGAATTTCCAAAATTTCATTATCAGACAAAAAGAAGAATCTAAAATCATTTAAAAACTTNTCTTTTGACATAGTAGCTATCAAGATCTGAGTTGCTAAATTTTGAGGAACCATGTTCTCATTAAAAATAGATAAACTAGTAATATATGAAAATTTTCTTTTATATTTATTATTAATAAATATTAAATTTTGCATATAATAATTTTAGTATCCTCTTGTCTTATTTCCATTTAGGATTTGTAAAATTCTAACCTTTGGCCTCCAATAACATACTTATTCATTTCTGGCCCTCAAACATTCTGAAGTTTGCTATACAATACCCTAGTTAAAACTATTGCAGTTTCAATTGGATCATACTAATTTATGATACAAAAAGATGCATAAGAATTATTCTGGAATTTTATTTCCTGTTTAAATTGCTTCACTATAAAAACATTGTTAAAAAGTTTGTAATATTGTAATATTGTAGTGGGAATAACAAATGATGTCTATGACTGAATTAGCAAAGAATGTCTTTTCTAATCCATTCATACAGGATTATAACTTTGTAGTTATAATCCTGTATGATTGTAGATGTAGATTGCTCAAATAATTATGTACATCTTTGTAATTAGAGAGAATTTTTTATTGTTTTTTTTAAATATTTTTTAAATTAATAAAAACAACTGCTATTTGAAATGTCAATCAATTTAAGTTATGAATACTTAAAAGAAGAATTTATTTTTACCTATCTTCTAGTTTCTCCCAGCTCAAAAAGTTTGCATAAAGTTTGATGTATGGCTCCATTTCTTCTGTAATAGTTTGTGCTAGAGGGAACTTTGTAAGTTCAATATTAAACAATACTTCTTCCTACATGAAATATATGATTTATATCAGAACAATATAAATAATTTTGTAATTATTTAGTTTTGAAATTTGAGTAAATTATTTATATAAATTACAAAACTTTTAAATTAAATTAAATTGTTTTTTTAATTGTAATTTAATTTTAAAATAAATTATATGCAAATTGTTTAATTTTGAAAAAAGTTTAAAGGAAACAACATTTTAAAGAGAAAAGCTAATATTGAAAAACTTTGGCATGATTCATTAAAATTCTACTACAGATCTGAATAAATTTAACTAAAGTAAATATGAAAATTTTAATAGAAATCAAATTACTAAAGAAATAAATATTATAGTTTATTAGATCTTAACATAGTTATAAAAATTAATGTAATGATGATGTTTCTAAGCATCAACAACTTAAACTTTTAACTATTGCTTTTAATAAAGTTCTTTAACTTGTTACTTAATTATTTATAACTGAATATAGACCTGTATTTTTCTTTTAGTATGTGATTCTTCACATATTTCTCTGAAAATATTAATACTTAAGTAATTTTTCCATATGTTTTGTTTTAAAGATCTAGAAAGTAGTCATTATTAAAACACATTTGTCAATATTGCTCTTGATTCAATACTCAAAATTCAGTATCAATTAACAGAGCAAATCAAATAATGGTACTCCTTGAAACCAACTCTAAAATTCTGGTTAAATTTAAATACATTTCCTTAAGATTATAATTTTCTCTAAAAATAAAGATATTAAAACGTTGGAGAAATAAAATATTTTTTTGTTTTTTAAACAATAAAAATGATATCTTCCAAAGTTAGCACTCAGGGTACATACCCCCATCTACTCCATTCTAATTATATCACTGTTAATTAGAACTGTAGACTTATGCAATTTCAAGTTTCATGAGATACAAACTTTTCATTTACATTCATTTATGTAGGAGAAATGTAAAACTAATAATGAGTCTATATAAATATTGACTTAAATAAAAATTATTGTCTTTCAATTAAAAATGAAACACAGATTGCTATTACTAATTTTTAAGATCTGCACTTCTTACACTATACAAATTAAAGAATTTACAAATTTATATATTTTTTTCAATTTAAAATATGTACTGAAACATTACATTATTATAATTCTAAAACCTCTGTCATTATTTACAAGGAAAATAATAAAAATTGTATATATTTATATTTTGTTCACATGTAAGTCAATCAGATTAATGTACAGTGAGATATGNCATTTTCCTCCTGTTCTTCAATCTCCTTCTCTAGTTCTACCAACCCTGGTGGCTCCATTCCATATTTGGCAGCAATTCGTCCAAGTTCTAAAAGGCATAAGACCACAGCCCTAGTCTGTGTATGTAAAACAAGTCCATCCGATTCGAAAATTACAGCTTCATGAACTCCGAATTTTCGGCACGGCACCATTTCAAAAAATTTTCAGTGTTATCTCGGGCATAGAAAGATTTTGATTTGGCATTTTCCCAGCATTTAAACTTTACCGTAGGAACAATCTCATCAGTTAACCCATTCTTCCTATATTCTTCCGCTCTTTTTTGAATAAGCTGAGCTAAATGGCACACTATCACTCCATTATCAAGTTTATAGAGGAAGTTGTCGGCTGTAATTTCTTCGATTTCTAATGTTTTATTTAACCATTCTGCCAGGTCTTCTTTTAATGGGATCAGATGTTGTTCCTGTTTCAGTGCTATTTTCTTCTGTAAATCTTCTTCGGTGCAATCCGGTGAGAAGTCGACATTTTTCTGCCAAGAAGCTGCCATTTTCCTTTGCAAATAAATTATTTTCTGACTTTACTGCATCCCTAACTTAACACAGACCACCAGTCAAGTAAGCATCCTTTCTTCTCAATCTCCTTCATTGTTTCCGCCTTTCGCACGCCTACCCAATAAAAAAAAAATGTCTAGATCATTTTGACCATCCAAGACACTACAAAAGCAACAAAGACTACTTGCAGTTAACTGGGTGCTGCAGTTGCTGTTGCTGATATAGCATCTGAAAAGACTCCAAATATTGCCCTGCCTTTGTCCAAAGATGGCTCAGCTCTTGTTCTCTCTAAGTATTTGAATCTCTGAGTTAATGCCAGAATCATGCTGATAGTCAACTTATGGGTGAAAGGAGGTCTTGTCAATGGTTCACTAGGAACTATACACTTCATATATGCTCCTAATGCTTACCCTCCAGCTCTTCCTCTATTTTAGTGGAATTCAATAGCTATCAGGGACCTTTCATCTATGGTAATCTGTTTCCAATAATCCCCATAACAAACTCTTCGAACAATGGCAGTATATTGCAATTTCATAGACAGTTTCCCCTTAACTTAGCATACTCGATGACTCTACATAAATCACAGGGATTAACTCTTCCAAAAATCAAAATAGATACAGGTAAAAAAGAGATAGCTATCAATCTTACCTATGTTGCTTTCAGTCGAGTGAAAAAAATAACTGACATAGTATTTTTAAATAGTTACAATAACAATTGCTATAAGTCAATCTGTAAGTCCAAGGTCCATAGTGATAGATAGAATTTCATGATACATTGGCATAACAATTAATTAATGGCTTATTCTGCCCTTATATTTTTACCTTTAAATGATAGAATAGAAATCAAATATATTGTTGAAAACAAATGATTCTTTCTCTCTTTTTTCCCTCATAATCTAGAAAATGAAGGTGTGAGCAGCCTCGCTCTGACTACATGTTGATACAGCATTACCTAACTAGTTTATTACAGAATATACATATATGGTTTTTCTGCATTTTTGGAAATAAAATATTTAAAAATTAATTACTTTATAAAACTATTTAAATAGTCTCTTACTTTTCTTTCTTTTTCAAAAGGTCGAGCAAATGGAGATCCTTTCATTGTTTGAATTTTCAAAATATGATCATCCAATAATAACTGAATTTCATCTATAGATGATAATATGTATGTATCCTCATGCTGAGCAATGGCAAAACATACGCCAATCCATTCACTTTTCAATTTATCAAAAGTTGTCTTTAATATGTATTCCTAAAATAATTGAATTAAGATATTTTAGTAATTACAAATTAAAAATTATTTGTATGTATTTATATGGGAAATTATACCCCGACTTACGCGAATTCGACTTACGCGGTTACCGCTCAGTCCCACCTATCGCGTAAGTTCGGGGTATTACTGTATATTATAATATGCAAAATTTTGCTAATGAAATAAATGTATTAAATTATTGTAAATTCATAAATTTAAAAGTGAAATTACATTAATTTTGATTCTAAATACAATAATTATAATTAGAAATACTGCAATACTGAATTATGCCAAAAGGATCCGATACAAATGATTTTTCAATTGATCTAATCCTTGCATGTATCCATAATCTACAGGTGTTGGTAATAAATAAAGCCTAAAAACTCATTAGTTTAGATAACATTCACTTTGTGCACTAACCATTTAAATCCAAACAAAAACATCTAAGATGTAAAAAAATTATGCCAAGCAAAAATTTATGACAATTTATATGATGGTCAAAATTTTTTTCTTAAGAGTTTTTCTTTGGTAAAATAAGCTAGGCACTTGGAGGTAAAATGTAGAAAACAATAATACAGTAAAAATCTTGTGAATACCACTTCCAAGTGCCAACAGAGCCGGCCCTACCATATGGCAAACGGAGCAGCCGCTCCAAGCGCTAAGTCCTAGGGGGCGCCTTAGTGGTAAAGAAATATAAAGGAAAAAATTTTTTTTCACTTTTCGATATTTTCGGGGGCGCCATAATAGGATCTAGCTCCATCCTAAAACTTGCCTCGGGCCGGCACTGAGTGCCAAGCTTGTCTTTACCAAAGAAAAACTCCTAAGAAAAATTTTAACCATCATAAAAATTGTCATAAATTTTTCTTGGCATAATTTTTTTACATCTCAGATATTTTTGTTTGGATATCAATTGTTTTTGTTTAATAATTGTATTATTACATCAAGACATAAGATGATAATACACAATTTGATCAGCACTCAGCAAGTAAACACACTGCTGACCAAACATGTTGCAAACCAATGCATCACCAATCAAACACATTACCAACCGAGGCTCTCAATACACTGTTTAGAAAAATCATTATAAAAAGTTCTCATTCACATAAATTTGAGCTTTTCTTATTCTGAATAACACTTTGAATAAAATTCATTTGTTTCCTTGCAATTTTATCTTTATAAGCCGTGGGAGCTGCAAAGATCCATAGTGTGAAAATTCACAGGAGATGGATGAAATTGATTACCACAAGAGACAGACGAATAAGAAAGTCACTTAGAAAATAATTTTATGTACAAGAAAATATATAAAGTATCTCCACAAATTTAACACATAAACAGCACATGACAAAGAGTCCTTCAGTGAAGAACAAAAAAAAAAAAAAACAGAGATCCAAAAAGCAGTTTAAAAATGTTTGCTGGGTGATATTGTAGACCAACAACGTTTTCACTTATTGTCAATGTATATTGTGTTTCACAAGTTTTTTACCCGATGTAAACGGATTTACAACACCATAAATTTTCACCAAACACGAAAAAGAAAGAATGTTCACCTCCATGCACACAGCTCCAAGGCAAGACACACTTTCACAAGCTGGAAACCAAAATGACCAGTTGTCAGTAGGGATTGTAAATTTACCGACTTTTTCATTTACCGGTAATTCGGTAAATGAAAATTAAAATACCGGTTTACCGGTAAATTACCGGTAAATTTTTTTCTTGAAAAATAAAATTAAGGTGATAAAAAATGTAAGTCATTATNAAATATAATATAAATATATTATATTTCATATAAATTTAAATATAAATAAATTAAAATAATAATAAATAGTCTAAAGGAAACATTTGACAGTGTTTCACATATTTGGCTGTTTCATACACTGCATATTTATATCCCACATATAATATTTATCACATTTCTAGAATACAACTCATAACATTGAAGAACATGAAAGAGCATAAATAATAATATTGTGTTGTTATGAACACAACACAATATTATTATCTATGCTCTTTTAGACTATTTTTCAAGATTCTATTAGAACTCTTCACCAAACAAAGACCTGGCATCATAATCAAGTTTTTACAGAATAATGTGACAAAGCACTTGTTCCAGCCAGGCTATTTGGTAACCAAACTGTTGTAAATATTTACTGCTAAAGTTAGCTTGCATTGAGTCAGAGCCAGAGAGAAGACTCCAAATCTCAACAACTAATACCTTAATACTTACACCTTAGTAACAACACTTACATCATATTGCTGAAAGTACTAATATTAATAGTAAATATATAATGAATCAGTTGTTAAATAGTTATACCATGATATTGACCTGAAAAAATAAACTAAATATTATATTTACAAATAACCTTAATAATAAAAAATTTCAAAAATTATTAAAATTAAGAAAAGATACTTTTAGTTTAAATATTCTTTTTATCTAAAAACATAAAATACCTTTGAAGCAGCAATTGCTATTGGTTTAAATTTATCTAAATAATTTTGAACTTGCATAGACAGCATCTTATGAAGAGTCATTCGATAATCAGGAATTAACTTTTGGCCAACAATCGACGACATTTCTTCCCAATGATAAATTTTTAAACCAGGACTACATATTATATCAAGTGTTGGCAAATATTGCTGTAAGAGAAAGAGAAACTTTAAATTATCATTACAATTTTAGAATTTAATAGTGTAAATGTTTTAAATAAAATATTCATTTAATTGTAACACACTAAACTGCCTTATAAAATATAACAAGATAAAAATTATCAACATCTTTTAGCGAAAAGGAAATAAACTGTTTATTTAATCATTTCAAATGTTTTTGGTCATTTCTAATAAAGTTGGTCATTTTTTTAATAGAACAGTTATTCCTTTGGGAGTTATGAGGTAATTGAAGACTTAAACCAACTTATTGATTTAGATTACAATAATGTACAATGTAGTAATTTTCATTACTATATACAGACTATTTGTTTGGTTGATAAACTCTTTCATTAAAGATAAATCTCACTATAATTTAATAATACTACTTCAACTGAGATTAAGCATTTGGATTCTAAAATAAAAATCAAATATAATTATTTTAGGAAAGGAATGTTATAATTTTTTCAATAAAAATGTATTTTTTGTATTCTATATTTTTATAGATTGTAGAGTTCAAAATTATAAGAAATAATTATTTATTTAATATTGATGTTACAAAATTAAATAAAGATAATTTTCATGTAATTTTTCATAATATTACTAAATTATCAATTATTAAAATATCTAATTATGTAATAGAAGTATTTGAAAAGATGTCAGATGAAAATATATAATACTGAATGTAATACTAAAGATTGATATATGTAATTTTTAGAGTGGCTTTTATAAGAAATGTAAATATATATATAAAATGACCATCACCAATCCAGAATTATTGGGACCTGTAGAATGCTGGATTAGTGATTTTTCCAAATCATAAAATGGTTATATTAGAATACATTTAACTCAACAATTAACCAATTCATCCTACCTTTAAAATACCCTGCAAATTACTACAAGTCAATTAACAAAAAGAAAAAAGTATCAAATGAAAATTCTTGTCAAATCATTATCATACAAATACTGTTGTATATTGCACTTAATGAAATATTATCATACAAAAAAATAATTGTCATAAATTTGGCAATGGTCAACATCACCAAACAGTAGCAGCAAGTTGGTATGGTGACACAAAAAATTTGAAACTATGCTAGCCCAAATTAATGTGAGATTAGTAATGGTTAACCCATATTAAATTGTTGTTTGTTTTAAATTGAAAAAATGTAACATGATTAATTGTATTATGTTGTAAAGTATGCTCTCAATTATGGGTTGTATAGCTTGGACTAATAAATTAAACTAAACTAATAGATATAATTTATAGTATAAATAATATAATATAGTTTTTATAATAAAGTAAAAATATAGTATTTTATGATTGTTTCTATTTTATTTTTATGTAATTTATTTTTATAGAAAAGCAAAAATAAAGCAAATTTAAAATAATAAATTAAGTTAATATGGATAAAAAAAAATAAACAGAAGTAATTAAAATCAATGTAATAATATTATAATAAAGCAAAATACAAATTACATTGACTTTATTTATTTATAAAATAGATGATAACGATTGTGAATTGAATATATTCAGTATAAAAATAAAGTAAAATAATCTAAAATTTATTTCATTTCATATGTATTTTCTATAAAAACAGTAGCAGAACTATATACAGTAGAGTCCTGTACAACACTCAAATAAAGCAAGCAACACCCTCAAATTTTGTCGATCAGAGGTATATGTTTTTTTTAACTTAAAGGCCAAGGTTTAAACCTTCATAAATTGTATGATAATGCAATTTCCTATAATGTGTAATGAATCCCCCACTTTGTATAGGACTCTACTGTAAATAAAACTTGGTATAATATCAGTTTTTTAAACAAAAGTAATGTTTTCATTTAATGAATTTTGCTCTGCCTGCATAATTAGTTAAGATTTTTAAAATCTTAATTAATTAATTAAAAAGCTATTCAAATTTTTTTGTTTTGAAAACAGTTGTCCTAATTGTGAAATACAAAACTGTCTTAAATTAACATGCAAAGCAGTTTGTATTTTTTAATATAATTTATTTGCAAAAAAAAACATGTAATCTGTTATATAATAAGTCAATAACTGGCCATGATATTTGAAAATTAACTAAGATTAAAATGACGTAAAATACAAAAAATTATATTATAAACATTTATATGAAAATTTACCTTAAAATTACTAATTCGTTGAAAAAGATTTTCACAAATCACTAATGGAGGAAAAACTTCATCTTGTTTTGCACCTCGCTGCTGCTGCATTAATTCATTTTTCTGAATGTTTTTAAATATCTTTAATAATTTTAGACATTCCTCATTATGCAATGTAACTGATTTTTCAATAGTTTCAGAGTTTAAATCTGTGAATAAGCCATACAGCCATCTGGACAGAATAAAAAATAAGTTAAATAGAAAAATTAGAAAACATTATAAACTCATTATATATATATATTAAATACTGATATTTAAATATATATATATTTATATTTTGTTCACATGTAAGTCAATCAGATTAATGTACAGTGAGATATGAGTCTATTATGGTGAGAAATCCAGTTGAAATCTGATCTAGACCATTATTATTGATTATGTATAATTCAAATCAGGTTATCATTTTCCTTTCTGTGCTAGCTGATTCCATTGCAGATCAAATCTGCAATAAACAAAATTGTGGCAGTTATATTGACAAAACAATCATTATTTGTGTACATAAACTGTCTATGATTATGTAGAGAAAAAGTATTGCATGTGGATCAGACAGGTACTCATAGAATCACTAAGTCANTTGTACCTAATACCATTTTATTGATTACCATTTTTTAAAATTAACTTCTCAAGAAACTTAAGTTATTTATAGTCTTATCTCGTAATTTTGACCTAATTTTGTACAAAATAATTCAGATCACGAGAATACCCTTTCTGATTCAACACTTGTTGGACAAATGGTCATTAAATTAAAATTAAACAAAAACTATCTCACATAAAATTAATAATGAGATATATTGTTGCTTACACTTACCTGTTTTTTGTTTTTTTTTTTCAATGTCCCTATAGCCCATTTAAATATCTATAAACACAATATTTTCTACATAGAAATTTCTAGTATGGATTTTTCATTTACCGAATTACCGGTAAATTTCAAAAATTTACCGGTAAGTTTACCGAATGTTTTTGTGTCAATTTATCGGTTTACCGGTAAATCGGTAAACCGGTATACAATCCCTAGTTGTCAGTCCCTCTTCATAATATACCACCCAACCCCCAACATGGTGCTGCCATACAAAACATGCAAAAAAGTAGCAGATAAAAAGAAAATATTTTACAATTACAAATAAAAAACTGCATGTACATTAATTGAAATAATAATTTACAATATGAACATCCTCAATCGACAATTATAGGTGAGAAAATAAAAATTAAAAAAAATTTTACAGGATGACAGAGAGACTGACAATTATAAAAATAATGACACAAAGCATAAAATTAAGCCATAAAACTGAATTAGCTCTATGGGAAATCCCCATGAACTTTGACCCATTGACCTGGAAGTTTTGCCAGAAGCTCACTAATCACGAAAAAAGTTTAAGTTTGAAATTTGAACTTTCTATAGTTTTTCTGTGAGTGTCTACAGTGCTGGATGGAAAAAGGTGAATAAGAAGAAAATAGAGCTTTGTGTGGTGATTTTTGCACTTTTCAATTGCTTATATTAAAGCAATTGTATTACACAAAATTGTGAAATTTTGCACACTACCTAAGAAAACAATTTTCTTTTGAATGAGATATTTGGAATTACTTCAGGTGTTTGGGGGACAAAGGAATTGATCCCTGAAAATCAACAACTCTAATTTCTGTATATATAGTCAGTCACTGGCTTTTTTATTTGGCAGGAAGTGACCACTGTGACTCCTAATTCAAATTTAAAGAAATAAAAGTTTACAAATTAATTTATAGGCATATTTCAGATCCAGACACTAGGCAACTAGTTTGCCTAGACTTGGCTCCAGCCCTGTTCTTTAATAAAATATTCAAAAAACACCTTGAATAAATTTATAATAATATAGAAAAATGCAAGATTAAAAAAAAACATTGCCTAGTTCCCAACTAGCTTAAAATATCACCAAATCTGGCAATAAATTGTCAGACCAGACAACACTGTTCTCATGTTACTAGTTCATTACTATGCATCATCCCCAAAACAACAACCAAATATCATATGGCCACTGATGGTGAATCATGCACAGACAGGATGCTCTTTTATTGTGGGTTAGTTTTACAGCATGACATGGTCATTGCCATGATTGAATGCTACAGTGCAAAACAATATAAATGGTGCTTACTGACAAAAACATCAGAGCATAAATTTGTAAAATAAACCAATTTCAATATGTCAATACATTAAAATATTAGATCAGTACTTGCTATCATCTTTATTAATATCACATTCACATTTAATTTTAATAAAAATAAACTAATTATTCTCATTTTAAAATTTCAAAATTAAAAACATAAACTCATTTCATATATCTTACATTATTAATCCATTTAATATCTTCTTTTATGTCTTGAATATATTTTTGGATTGTTCGTACTTCTTGCCAATACTGAGGAACTAAACTAAGTTCTCCATTTTGTTTAAGTTCTTTAACTCGTTGCTTCATTATTTGTAACTGAGTATATACCTGTGTTTGTCTTTTACTAAGTGATTCTTCACATTTTTCTCTGCAATTATTTAAGTTCTAAAAAGAAATAACGAAAATATTTAAGTAATTTTCTTATATATTTTGTTTTANAAAATTAGAAAACATTATAAACTCATTATATATATATATTAAATACTGATATTTAAATATATATATATTTATATTTTGTTCACATGTAAGTCAATCAGATTAATGTACAGTGAGATATGAGTCTATTATGGTGAGAAATCCAGTTGAAATCTGATCTAGACCATTATTATTGATTATGTATAATTCAAATCAGGTTATCATTTTCCTTTCTGTGCTAGCTGATTCCATTGCAGATCAAATCTGCAATAAACAAAATTGTGGCAGTTATATTGACAAAACAATCATTATTTGTGTACATAAACTGTCTATGATTATGTAGAGAAAAAGTATTGCATGTGGATCAGACAGGTACTCATAGAATCACTAAGTCAAGAGATAGAATACCATTAAAATATTTATACTATTTTTAAAATTTACTGTTCAAATTTCAGAAATGTTATCTGTTTTTTTCTCATCACAAAGTTTTCTTACAACTGATAAAAATAAAAACCCATATATCACTACATATATTTATTTCCATATATCAAGTTGTTTAATAAGAAAAACAACAAAAATAAATGCATTAAAAATAATGTATTAAAACAAAATTTCAAGACACCCAATTGTCACATTTATAATAAAGTGTGTCCTCACTTATTTACATAATATTTTGAAGACATTTCAACAACAGTTAATTGTACAAACTGTAATAAATTGCCATAAAATAGATAAAACTCACTCATATAAGGTTACATGTTCCCCTTTAACTTATATGCTTGAATTGGCTGTCCTATATGGACCCCCTCTTATTTATTTCCAAGTATAATGTTTTAATAAAGACCAGACAGAATATTCTAGAACAGTGATGACCAACTGAACACCCATAAGCCAAATAAAGTCTGCCATACATTATATCTCCAGTAACCATATAGCTTTACCATCATAAACAGTAACAATAACCATAATTGCAATCAATCAATCAATAGCATAGAGAATTCATGTACATAAAATTCAAGAATTTCTGAGTTATGCTTTGCAATATATAAGACATGGCAATTAATTCCAATGATAATGAGATTTTAATTTTGTGCACCCATGAGGTAGTCTTTGAATATTTGTTTTAATACTGAGAAATCAAATATAGCAACAAGTCTTATACACTAAATTATGACATAATTCATAATACACATACACACACACAATATATATATATATCTTTTGACATAGTAGCTATCAAGATCTGAGTTGCTAAATTTTGAGGAACCATGTTCTCATTAAAAATAGATAAACTAGTAATATATGAAAATTTTCTTTTATATTTATTATTAATAAATATTAAATTTTGCATATAATAATTTTAGTATCCTCTTGTCTTATTTCCATTTAGGATTTGTAAAATTCTAACCTTTGGCCTCCAATAACATACTTATTCATTTCTGGCCCTCAAACATTCTGAAGTTTGCTATACAATACCCTAGTTAAAACTATTGCAGTTTCAATTGGATCATACTAATTTATGATACAAAAAGATGCATAAGAATTATTCTGGAATTTTATTTCCTGTTTAAATTGCTTCACTATAAAAACATTGTTAAAAAGTTTGTAATATTGTAATATTGTAGTGGGAATAACAAATGATGTCTATGACTGAATTAGCAAAGAATGTCTTTTCTAATCCATTCATACAGGATTATAACTTTGTAGTTATAATCCTGTATGATTGTAGATGTAGATTGCTCAAATAATTATGTACATCTTTGTAATTAGAGAGAATTTTTTATTGTTTTTTTTAAATATTTTTTAAATTAATAAAAACAACTGCTATTTGAAATGTCAATCAATTTAAGTTATGAATACTTAAAAGAAGAATTTATTTTTACCTATCTTCTAGTTTCTCCCAGCTCAAAAAGTTTGCATAAAGTTTGATGTATGGCTCCATTTCTTCTGTAATAGTTTGTGCTAGAGGGAACTTTGTAAGTTCAATATTAAACAATACTTCTTCCTACATGAAATATATGATTTATATCAGAACAATATAAATAATTTTGTAATTATTTAGTTTTGAAATTTGAGTAAATTATTTATATAAATTACAAAACTTTTAAATTAAATTAAATTGTTTTTTTAATTGTAATTTAATTTTAAAATAAATTATATGCAAATTGTTTAATTTTGAAAAAAGTTTAAAGGAAACAACATTTTAAAGAGAAAAGCTAATATTGAAAAACTTTGGCATGATTCATTAAAATTCTACTACAGATCTGAATAAATTTAACTAAAGTAAATATGAAAATTTTAATAGAAATCAAATTACTAAAGAAATAAATATTATAGTTTATTAGATCTTAACATAGTTATAAAAATTAATGTAATGATGATGTTTCTAAGCATCAACAACTTAAACTTTTAACTATTGCTTTTAATGAAGTTCTTTAACTTGTTACTTAATTATTTATAACTGAATATAGACCTGTATTTTTCTTTTAGTATGTGATTCTTCACATATTTCTCTGAAAATATTAATACTTAAGTAATTTTTCCATATGTTTTGTTTTAAAGATCTAGAAAGTAGTCATTATTAAAACACATTTGTCAATATTGCTCTTGATTCAATACTCAAAATTCAGTATCAATTAACAGAGCAAATCAAATAATGGTACTCCTTGAAACCAACTCTAAAATTCTGGTTAAATTTAAATACATTTCCTTAAGATTATAATTTTCTCTAAAAATAAAGATATTAAAACGTTGGAGAAATAAAATATTTTTTTGTTTTTTAAACAATAAAAATGATATCTTCCAAAGTTAGCACTCAGGGTACATACCCCCATCTACTCCATTCTAATTATATCACTGTTAATTAGAACTGTAGACTTATGCAATTTCAAGTTTCATGAGATACAAACTTTTCATTTACATTCATTTATGTAGGAGAAATGTAAAACTAATAATGAGTCTATATAAATATTGACTTAAATAAAAATTATTGTCTTTCAATTAAAAATGAAACACAGATTGCTATTACTAATTTTTAAGATCTGCACTTCTTACACTATACAAATTAAAGAATTTACAAATTTATATATTTTTTTCAATTTAAAATATGTACTGAAACATTACATTATTATAATTCTAAAACCTCTGTCATTATTTACAAGGAAAATAATAAAAATTGAAACTTCAATAAGATTCCATTAACACTCAATTTTTAATTTCAAACAGCTCTGAAATTTAATATAGAAAACATATTAAATGAAAGTAATTTATAAATATTATATAATTATTTAATGATTAGAATAAAAATCAAATTGATAAATAGTTTTCTTTTACTTTATATAATGACTTTGCATACATAAAACTATTTTAAAGGAAATAAATGTATTAAATTATTGTAAATTCATAAATTTAAAAGTGAAATTACATTAATTTTGATTCTAAATACAATAATTATAATTAGAAATACTGCAATACTGAATTATGCCAAAAGGATCCGATACAAATGATTTTTCAATTGATCTAATCCTTGCATGTATCCATAATCTACAGGTGTTGGTAATAAATAAAGCCTAAAAACTCATTAGTTTAGATAACATTCACTTTGTGCACTAACCATTTAAATCCAAACAAAAACATCTAAGATGTAAAAAAATTATGCCAAGCAAAAATTTATGACAATTTATATGATGGTCAAAATTTTTTTCTTAAGAGTTTTTCTTTGGTAAAATAAGCTAGGCACTTGGAGGTAAAATGTAGAAAACAATAATACAGTAAAAATCTTGTGAATACCACTTCCAAGTGCCAACAGAGCCGGCCCTACCATATGGCAAACGGAGCAGCCGCTCCAAGCGCTAAGTCCTAGGGGGCGCCTTAGTGGTAAAGAAATATAAAGGAAAAAATTTTTTTTCACTTTTCGATATTTTCGGGGGCGCCATAATAGGATCTAGCTCCATCCTAAAACTTGCCTCGGGCCGGCACTGAGTGCCAAGCTTGTCTTTACCAAAGAAAAACTCCTAAGAAAAATTTTAACCATCATAAAAATTGTCATAAATTTTTCTTGGCATAATTTTTTTACATCTCAGATATTTTTGTTTGGATATCAATTGTTTTTGTTTAATAATTGTATTATTACATCAAGACATAAGATGATAATACACAATTTGATCAGCACTCAGCAAGTAAACACACTGCTGACCAAACATGTTGCAAACCAATGCATCACCAATCAAACACNATAATGTGAATAGAGGCATTTTTTTATAATTTAATTGAACTTGTCAGCAAATATGCAAAAGAAAACTATTACCTGGAGAAACAGATGAAGGAACTATACTTTCAAGTCAGGATGAATTAAAACATTTGTTTTATGAAGTTGTTAAAAATATTATATCCCAACTAGTTTAAGTTTATTTTGTGATTGTTATTCAATAAACATTAGTTAATATTTTGAACATTCATCAATCTGATATATTAATTATAAACTTTTATTTTTTATGTTTATTACTAAGTAATTTTTATTTTTTGTTTTGTTACCAGTAACATACCAATAAAGGGTTAGATATTTATTTAATTTTGGCATTTAAAAGTGATATTATTAACTCCATAATGATGTTGATAAGATTTGAAAACTGTTGTAGATAATGAATAAAATATTCTACTAAAGATTGTATTTTCAAACTATATCAATATTTCGAAACATCCTGTATTTTTAACAAATAAAATGGTTATCATAAAAATTTCCAATTAAATTTTAAAAAATATACCTCATCACACTGGGAAAATAGAGGTTTTAGCTGTGATGGCCATTGTTGTACTTCAGTATTCAATTCTACATCATCCATTGTCATTGTACTTATTTCTAAAAGCACAAACATTCTTCTTGCCGATTCCTGTTGAAAATTAAAATTGTAATTTTTAAAGTTAAACAAATATCTTTACTGAATACTTTACCTTCACGTCTTGTAGCCAAAGGGGATACTGATTATTTAAAACATCTTCAGAATAATGTATCTGTTCAAACATTTCCTTGGAATTTTCAGGTACTTTCATTAATTCAATATTTGCATTTTGAAAATTTTTACAAATTCTGAAATAATATTGTTTATTAAAAACGTTCATTTTTAAAATGTTTAAGGTATTAAAATCACTTGATAAATACTAACAATAACCAAAACAAACTTTTGAGTTATCATTATTAATAATTTAATCAATCAAATTATATAATTTGGATTAAAATTAGTCAGTTAAGCTGCAATCTTGAGCTAATATTAATTATAAATTAACTTTTTGAATTAAATTGAATAATTTATTTAAATCCAGATGAAAAGAATGACAACAGAACAAATTTGAACTCAGACTTATATAATTCAAATTAATATGTCTGAAGAAAAGCTCAGACGAAGGTTCAAGTAGTGTAACTAAGTCTGCAGCTGCACAATAATCAGAAATTACTAGTTCAAGTTCTGCTCTAGGTCACTATTTCTTCCAAATTCTTCTAAATTATTTAATTTCATTCAAGAAATTAATTTATATTTAATATTAGCAGAAGATAGTAATCTGTCTATCCTTTAGTCCAACTTATATAAAAAAAATCTGGATTGTAGATCTCATAAAAAAATTTTTAATTTTTCAATTGTAATTTAAGTTTATTTAAATTATTGATTATCACTTATATTCTATTGTGTTGTTGATTTGTTTAATCTAGTACAATGATTACAACAACAATTATAAATATCTCATTAGTATTAAATGTGTAGTTTGCAAATGAAACAATAAACTCTTTATACAGGATATCCAAAAAAGAACAGATGGATTATGAAAAGTATTATATATTTAAGAAAAATAGATCAACACACACACTTTCAATAATTGTCTGCAAAACTTAAGAAGTTTTTCCCCATATTACAAAAACAGTGGGTGCTACTAATGCTGCAAGTAGAACTTTAGAATGGAGGTTTTCCTGAGCTATGAACAGAGCAAAATGGTTCAATTCAGTTTCCATCTGTTCCCAACATAACTACTTCAGACTTTTTCTTGTGGAATTATATGAAGGATCTGGTTTATCGAATACCTGTTACAGATGTTGAAACATTAAAAGGTCACATAATAAATGTATAACGTGTCTTCAGTGCAGTTGAAACTGCCATTCAAGACATGTTATGTAATACTTGGAAGAAGATCAAATATCATCTCAATATCATGAGAGTATAACAAGATTTATTGAAGATGAAATATTTTTTTGAGTTTGCTCACTAATTAGGAGAAACCCTGTGGCCTGAATCTATTTTCCTAAAATAAATATAAGTTTATGTAATCCATCAGTTCCTTTTTGGACATCCAGTATTATAAACTATGTTATAATATTTTCTATAATAAATTTAAATGAAACAAAAAAATTGAGAAAGTTTGGTTTTTGATTCTTGTTTTCTTCTCTGTACTACACATTATCATTACAATCATAATTTTAAAATGCTTTTTTGCACATACTTTGATTTGGTATATCATTGTTGATGCAACGTTCACTGCTAATGTAGCAAGTTCTTCTCTTGTGACAATTTGATAGACATGTTTTTCAAAGCCACTAGTTTCAGAAACTTGCATTTCAATAATTGTTCAAACATCTCTACAGATTTGATTATTTATTGATATTGATTTGATTATTTATCAGTTTTGTTTTCCAAAATTCTGAAAATTTGTACATTGAACTCACATTACTAAAAAAATTTATTGTGCAGTGCTGAATTTAGAGAAAAATTGTATTTGAGTGTAAATTATATGCATTCATTATTTTAATGTGAACAAATTAGAAAAAAAATGATAAAAAGAAAATGGTAATAAACTGAACTAAACCCAAATTAAAATACAAAAGCCAGGATGAGTGTAACTGAAATTAAATCATATAGTTATGATGCCATTTGGTTCATTAGAATATTCTTATTATAACTCTTCAATATGAAATATTGAAGAGTTATAATAGTGGAATACTATACTTATTAGATATTATTGTAAAAATTATATCTTAGGTTCATCACTCTTGGCATATGTCTTATATTATATGTCTTATAACTATTAATGCCTTAGATTCTCATATGGATCTAGTTATATTTTAGAATAAATTAATTCATGTGTATATATTAGTGTTGCCACCCCTTCAAAATTGCTGACCCAGACAGCAGGTGAGGTACATTTGAACAGAAGTCCTTGACGCCAAAGCCATAACTAGGGTATGGCCAATGTAGCTCCCACCATAGGCGCCAATTTAATAAAGGTGCCAACAAGAAGGTTTCAGAATAATATGTATTCAAAATTAATAATACAAAAAAACTTTTATATTTACATTAATATAGTATTTATGATCTGTAATTTCTACTAACATATATTTCAAAAATTATGCAGTCTAGGCCTACATTGTTTACAAACCGGTTGACCTGGAGAACATCTGGTATCAGCTTTCACAGATAGTTCTCATGTATGCCTCAGGATAATATTGGTTTAAAGCAGAAGGAGAGCTAACTTACTGCATCTATTCAAATATAACACAAAATTTTTGATTTTTATGCTATTAAAATATGGGAGACCAAAAAAAAACTACAGGAAAAAAATTTTACTGAATAAAAAAGAAAAAACATGTTGATGTCATAAAAAACATCCAATAGCATTTAAAAATCTTTACCCACATCAAATCCGTCAAATAGAAGTTTAGAACGATTTTATTAATTTGATATAAAAAACTCCCGTAAAAAACAATAGCACAATTAATTAGCTAATTAATAAATCATCATAAAAAATTTTGTGGCAAAAATAATTTATGAAATTTGCATAGGTGACCACTTTGGTTGTAAGCTAGGAGGTGATGACGCATGCCCACCAGTGGCCAAGTGGACTCCATCTTCGCTCATAGCGGCGGTGACCAGACCCTAAACACTGGGAGTTCGGTTGTGGGTTTGCACCTCGATTGGACAGGCTGGCGATTGGACAGGCTGGCAGCTTTTCTAAAATTTTCCAAGTTGTATGGCAGCTTGCCATACAACTTGGAAAATTTTAGAAAAAAACATTAAAACTGGACAAAATCTCATTGACAGTGTTGTGCAAAAACAAATAATGATATAAGTAAATAAGTGGCACCATATTCTTAAAATTGTTTTAAATTGTGGGATGTTTTATGCTACAAATAATTTAGCTTTAAGAGGAACGTATGAAAATTCCACCGAGAATAATGTGAATAGAGGCATTTTTTTATAATTTAATTGAACTTGTCAGCAAATATGCAAAAGAAAACTATTACCTGGAGAAACAGATGAAGGAACTATACTTTCAAGTCAGGATGAATTAAAACATTTGTTTTATGAAGTTGTTAAAAATATTATATCCCAACTAGTTTAAGTTTATTTTGTGATTGTTATTCAATAAACATTAGTTAATATTTTGAACATTCATCAATCTAATATATTAATTATAAACTTTTATTTTTTATGTTTATTACTAAGTAATTTTTATTTTTTGTTTTGTTACCAGTAACATACCAATAAAGGGTTAGATATTTATTTAATTTTGGCATTTAAAAGTGATATTATTAACTCCATAATGATGTTGATAAGCAGCAGTATGTATGTTGGAGTCTGTGTAACAAAGTGAAATCGATGATAGTCAAAATCTAGTAAATGATTAGAGGAATTAATAGATGTGCAATTTAGAAATTAAAATGAATAATATTGTAGTTGTTTGAAAGTGTCAATTGATAATGCATTCGCAGAAATGCATTATCAAGATTACATTTATTTATTATTCTTTGAGATAACGTCATTTGGGCAACTGTGGGACACTTTGTTGCACCGCTACACCTGTTTGTAAATTCACTAGTAGATTAATAGCATATTATTGTATATATTTGTTTCTTAACGTTATTATAATAATACTTTTTATATCAAATTTAATATCACTTTCAAATGCCAAAATTGATTAATTGTGAAATTGTTCAAATTTTATTAGATTTAAATTCATTAAAATAATGTGTTATATTTTGTTTAAAAAAAAACATAATAAAAGGTTATTTATAAAGATATATTTTTAATTATTTACCTTATATATAGTTGAAAAATATTTTGAATGTCATTAGATAATATTTTTTTTTAGAATAACATTATCATCTTTTAATAACAAAAATTAAAAAGGCGCAATTTTTATTCTTAGTCATAGGCGTTCAAAATCTTAGTTACGGCTCTGAGTCTGACCCTACTGGAGATGTAACACATGATTCCCTCTATTTGCCCATCCCATTGACTTTTAAACTTTAATAACATTAATCTCCCTACTACACAAACCTCCCTGCAAAATACAGTTGTCTTCATAGGTCTACTGAAGCAGAGCCCACATTTCAGTATAAGTTTTGCATGACTTAAAGCAAAATTTCACCCAAACATGTTGTTCCTAAAAGTCTTTAATCTTTACTTCGCAGAGTGGTTATGGTACATGTTTGCTTTGACAGCTTTAGATCACCAACTGATCCGAATACTACAATCCACCAAGTGGTGCTGTGTTACTGGAGTTTCCAGCTACATGGCACCATTTGCTGGCATTTGATTGTTGCAATGGTTCACATGCTTTGACAAAAGTCTGGTCTTTTTTTTTGAACAGACCTTGTAACAGAGCTGGGAAAGTAAAATATAAGTTGTAAACATACAAAATACCTGTAAAATCTGTTATTTAAAAATTGTACTTTTTCTTCGCTTTTTAAATCCAACTTACTCTTCTTTACATCAGTTTTGTGCAATTAATTTTCATGTGGCATTATTTCAGACCCAAAATGATGCATCATATAATCAATACACTATATACTATCCCCCAATGCTTTGTCTACAAGCTTCTCTGCACAATTTCTTATGATGCATTTCTTTTGGAAAATACTGTATATTNAAAAAAAAAAAAAAAACTATATTATATACAAATGTATGAACAAATAAAAACCCAGTGAAGCGGGTCATTGCAGCTAGTCATATATATAGTTGAAAAATATATTAAATGTCATTAGATAATATTTTTTAGAATAGCATTATTTATTTTTTTAATAACAAAAATTAAAAAGGTGCAATCTTTATTCTTGGCCATAGGCATCCAAAATCCTAGTTACAGCTCTGCCTGACGCATACGCAATGTTACTTTACCATGCTAAGAATAACGTGTACATCAGCTATAAATCAATTAGGGAGTAGTGTAGGAGCAACTTAAATTAAGAGAAGAACTACCTGTAAAGAGCTGATAAGAAAAAAAAGGGTCAACAGGTAGGTGTCGTGTGTATTAGGTCATTTAGTTCAGCATAAGATGGCGGCAAATTAACCTTCCATGAGTGTGAAGCATTTTGCTGTTAAATTAAGAAAATTTCTAAAAAAATTTGCCTAGTACTCTTTGTTTCATCATAATATCACAATTTCTACAAAATTCCAGACAAAATTAATAATTAACCGGGACAATGAATTGAAAACTGGACAGGTGGTAACACTAGTAGACTAGTATATATATATTATGTTTAATGCACAAAAATCAGTAATATTTTATAAAAGAGTTCTTACTTTTGTATATTTAAAATGCACACTATTGAAAATGTCATAAAGGTCATAAAAGAAAATGCCATAAAACAAATATCTTTTATTTTCACTTATTTCATATATCTAATATCCCTCCTAAAGCATAATCAAGGAGAAAACAAAGGCCTACTATATTCTCTTTAATAAATTATTATTATTAATAAAAATTAAAATATAAAACAATAGGATATTTGCAATATTGTAACTATTATATGTTCCATAGAGTAATCAGTTCTGCTGTTAAAATTTCAATATGGTTATAAAGTTAACAATAATATATAATAATTTTACACAAAGCCATTTCATTGTTATAAAAACAATAATGATCAAAACAAAAGTAAAGATTTTATATACAGTGGGTGATCAGTTAATGAACAGTTCAGATAACGAACAAATCAGATAATGAACACTTTCGCAAAAGATTTTTTTTGTTTGGACAACGAACACATGTTCATATAAAGAACACTACACAGAACATACAGAAAAAGAAGCGACATAAGATAGTGAATACCAATTGATCTTTCTTTGTCTCCAGGTGACAATTCGAAACTTTTTGGAGCTCTGAAGATATCGACACTCAACCCTATACCGATTGGATAGTATTCCTCCAAATTTTGAAACTCTCCCTTGTAATTCCAGCTTTTTGTTTACCTTTCTGACAAATAATTTTTTATAGTCTTCGTCAGACTGTCAGGTGGGTACTCGTTAAGTTTTACATCAGTTTTTATTTACAAAATCAAGACTTTAACTGTCTCATCAGATATTTGTTAACGTTTTATACCAAATTTCAAATTTCATCCGGGCCTTGCATTTAAATAACTTTTTGTGCGCTAGTTGAATTCTGTTCTCTGTGTTAAATTTCTTTCCTGTCATTACCTATGTGTGTAGCAATGATTTGTGTTATATAAACTTTTGTATTTGTATTGTGTAGCAACACTTCGTATCATATAACCATTGTATTATTTTTTATAATAAATAAACGGCCATGACGTGGCATCTTTTATCAAGCCCGCCACTTTTTGGTTCGGTATGACTTGAAAAGGATTAAAGTAGTCGTGTATGACTTTTTAAACTTACTTGTAAGGTATCCTACTCACTATCTGTGAACACATAACTTGCAACAGTGATATATTCAACACTGAATTTTTGTAAGTACTTTTCTGAACTTATTATTTAAAAAAGAAACTAATAATATTATGGAGCATAAAAAGAGTGGAGTGTCAAAAACTGTGCTCACTGTAGAAACCAAGCAAGATATAATAGCCAAGATAGAGAGTGGGCAGAAGATGTCTGATGTTGTAGGCAGTATGGCTTGAACAGGTCTATAGTAAACACAAGAAGAACTATGAAGAAGACTTAGCTATGAAAGATATATCAAGAAGTGTCAAGCAATTAAAGATCTTTTGAGTAAGTGGGAGGATGTNAAAAAAGGGTCAACAGGTAGGTGTCGTGTGTATTAGGTCATTTAGTTCAGCATAAGATGGCGGCAAATTAACCTTCCATGAGTGTGAAGCATTTTGCTGTTAAATTAAGAAAATTTCTAAAAAAATTTGCCTAGTACTCTTTGTTTCATCATAATATCACAATTTCTACAAAATTCCAGACAAAATTAATAATTAACCGGGACAATGAATTGAAAACTGGACAGGTGGTAACACTAGTAGACTAGTATATATATATTATGTTTAATGCACAAAAATCAGTAATATTTTATAAAAGAGAGTTCTTACTTTTGTATATTTAAAATGCACACTATTGAAAATGTCATAAAGGTCATAAAAGAAAATGCCATAAAACAAATATCTTTTATTTTCACTTATTTCATATATCTAATATCCCTCCTAAAGCATAATCAAGGAGAAAACAAAGGCCTACTATATTCTCTTTAATAAATTATTATTATTAATAAAAATTAAAATATAAAACAATAGGATATTNGGTCTAAACACAAGAAGAACTATGAAGAAGACTTAGCTATGAAAGATATATCAAGAAGTGTCAAGCAATTAAAGATCTTTTGAGTAAGTGGGAGGATGTCAGAACAATGGGCATCCAAACCAGAATGAGGTTAATAGGCTTGAAGAACTCTACAATACAATGCTATTAATTACTTCCAAAAAATCCTGAAAAAGAGAGAAAAGCAATTGACATTGGACAGATTCTTTAACTCCCACAAACGGAAAAAACATCTAATAGAAATGCAAGACTGTGTATATGTATTTTTATTATTACATATATACTTTCTCACTATGTCTATTTATATTTTTTATTTTTTTGGAGTCTTCAGAACAAATTAATCAAATTCCCATAAAAACTATGGTAAATCGATAATCAGTTAACGAACAATTAAACAAAGTCTTGGAACAGATTATGTTCATTAACCAATTATCCACTGTAGTGTTTTTGCTAATAAAAGCAACAAATAGAAGATTATGACAAATGTCTGGCATCAACCTGACATTTGTTATAATCTTAAATGATGATAAAGGTATCAGCCTGCTGCTCTGGGAACTCAGTTTGAAGTCTAGGTTAACTCAGAAATTTTCATGAAGAGATTGACTCAAATACATTGAGCTACATGCTTCACTACTTAACCCACCTGCATTCTGGGTCTGACTAAACACACAATGTGTATAAAAACATTTCCTTATAAATCACAAGTTAAAATTAAAAAATAAACTGTATGTAATAATTGAAGTTAAGGTTATTTTTAAAATTAAATTGCTTATTTAATTTAAAGTTAAAATTTTTATTTAATTGATTTTCATAAAAATTCAATATATACCTCAAATTGTCTTCTGTATGCATGGTTGTTAAAGTATCTAGAAGTACAGTAATTAATTCATTTGTTAAAGAAGATAAAGTTTCTTTCAAATTATTGCAGTCAACAGAAAATATAGCAAGCTCTTCATTACTAAAGATTCCTTGAATCTCTGTGTGCAGAATTTGATAAAATGTCACTTTCTGAAAATTTTAAAATTTCTATATTAATTTTTATATTATTACATTGCAATAAAATCTAGTAAGTTAAATTCATTATTAGAAGATATGAATTTTTAATATTAAAACACACAAAAATGCTCCTTTTTTCAATTAAAAATGGAGCTTTTATGCCTTTTTTTAAAGTATTAACTTCTTTATTGGTGCCCAAAAATATATCCAAAGAATATTTTGATACTGTAAACTCATTTTTAAAAGTAAAAATTATAAAATGCAATAAAATGAATGCTTCATATTTCTAGCTAATTGATTTTATATTTTCCAACTTGAAAAAACAGTAGAACCACAAGTATTCAAGAGTCAATTAAGCAAAGTTCTGCATTATTTGAAGCAAATTATTAAGTGATCATACTGCTTTTCTTGTAATTCATAAAAGAAAATTTGAAATAATAACAAATTGTAGCTTTGTGGCTATTTATGTATATTATTTTTTTCCCTATCTTTATTTTTATTTTGTTTGTTTTCTGTTTGTCACATGTCTGTTTTTGTGCGGATCCCTCTCTGTTTCCTTCCTTGGTACCACCATTTCTCTGCTGGTGGGGTGTGCGATGTGGTGATTGGCCCAAGGTGCGGTCATGTGGGACAGAGCAACATCTGCTGGCAGGTGGTATAAAAACAAGAGTAAACCACAGGCTTTTTTCATTTGTGGGATTTCTTCGTATGTGAGTAACTAGAGGACGCTGCAGGTCGTGAGGACTGGGACAATAGAGGTACAAGAAAACCAGTTGTCTGGGAATTAAAGAAATTTTGGATTGAAAAGGTAATCCATTTGCGTCGAGAAAATAAGTCAAGAAAGAAAAAGATTGCCATCCAAACAGGGTAAAAGACTAACTACAGTATAGTGTTGCATAACCAACAAATTTTTTTGGTCCAAAGGGAAATCTTGTATGTATTATTGTATACTCATTTCCCCAACTGTGTATTTACTGTTACCTTAGCGTTATCATTTCTTTTTTTTTCCCGGAAAAAAGAAGGGTTTCGCATAAGGAGGGAAGGTCAGGAGAGAGATAATCAGTGTAAGAATATCATTGTAATGCGATTGAACTTTGTATCATGCATTGTTCCATTAGTCGCGTATTTGTTCCCAATAAACCTTTGTTTATAAAACCATGTTGTGACGCCGACTATTCATAGTTTTAACTGTTCTTTTGTTCAACTCCACAGACCACGTGATATGGGAGGTTTTTACAATATATTGCAAAATAATTTCTTTCTGTTAACTTTTATTATTTACATTCAACGTAAAATAAACAATTCATATTAAAATATAACTACAACAACACACATTTTTATTCTTAAAACTATTGTACAGTACATATTAGTTGTATAATAAATAATGTAAAAATTGTATATATGGATAAATTCACTAAGGTAAAAAAGAAGCTCAAAAGTGATACCATATAAATCTTTTATATTCTTAATTTTTTATTTGAAATGGTCATGACTATCTGTTTCTAGTTACCCAAGGTAGCATTAGTCCACATTACCTCAGACAATTGGAGTTCTACTGTGTATCAAATGTTAAGAGAATTAAATTGCAAAAAGTAATGAACAAAAACAAAATATAAACATCATCTAAAAAAGTAGAAAACAAACGACTTATGACAATGAGACTAGATGCTTACTTTGGAGAGAAAGGCCCAAACAAGATGAAGGAATATTAAAATAGCTAAACAGTGCAGAAAATAAAAAGAAGAAGATTAAAATATGATGGTATGATTAAGTCTAGAATATAAAATCTGTAAAACCTTGTTGAAATAATTGTAATGAAATAAAAAGAAAATATTTTTATTGACTTATTGGAAATACTTCTATATTATATAACTTTATAATTGTTATTAAGACAGTGTTTCTCAAAATTCCAGGGGTCCATGAAATGTTGATGAAGTTCTGTGAGTTCTCACAAGTAAGAAAAAAGGAACATTATTTTGTGAAATAAAATATGTAAGTTAAACTAAGTATATAAATCACAAAAATAACTACTTCAACCAATTCATCAAACTTTGGATCTTGAGATACAAGTTCATGAACTTCTTTGAAAAATTTTCCATTAATTAAAGATTCATATTTTTTATCTGAAATCAAAAGAAAATTATTTTCAGTATGAATATAGCTTAGCATTATTTTAGTTAAGTTGAGAAAAATGTGTATATAATATATACACATTTTTCTCAACTTACAGGGTAAACCAAAAGTAGATGGACAGTAAATGATAACATTTATTGAGATTACATATACATATATGCAATTATATAATTATATATACATATATGAGATTATGTATACAATTATATTTACTAACACAATACAATACAATTTCGTCAATGCAAATGCTCAAAGTGCTGTCCATCACAAATCACACAGCTTTGAACTCTACATTTTACCATTTCACACTTCAACAAACATTTTTGTACAAGTATCTTTGTGTATTAATTTCTTGAAATGCATCACTAATGTAATTTTTCAACCATAACCAAGTTAAATATACACCATTGATATAGTATAAGCCTAACATGAACCTTATTCCACCTACTGTCCATCTACTTTTGGACCACTCTATATATAGTATATATATAAGTGTTTCTCAACGGGGACGATATCGCNTCAGTATGAATATAGCTTAGCATTATTTTAGTTAAGTTGAGAAAAATGTGTATATAATATATACACATTTTTCTCAACTTACAGGGTAAACCAAAAGTAGATGGACAGTAAATGATAACATTTATTGAGATTACATATACATATATGCAATTATATAATTATATATACATATATGAGATTATGTATACAATTATATTTACTAACACAATACAATACAATTTCGTCAATGCAAATGCTCAAAGTGCTGTCCATCACAAATCACACAGCTTTGAACTCTACATTTTACCATTTCACACTTCAACAAACATTTTTGTACAAGTATCTTTGTGTATTAATTTCTTGAAATGCATCACTAATGTAATTTTTCAACCATAACCAAGTTAAATATACACCATTGATATAGTATAAGCCTAACATGAACCTTATTCCACCTACTGTCCATCTACTTTTGGACCACTCTATATATAGTATATATATATACTATAGTATATACTATATATATATAATTTCTATTTTTTCATAATTTCAGTTTACTACTATTGCTGTAAATTAGCATTATATGTTGTATAAGAGTCTTCTTTTTACATAAAGAAATGATATGAAAATTTTAACAAATAAATCTTAATATATACATTTTTATTTTTGAACAAAACTCATAATAATTAGTTTTAAATAGTGATAGACAGTTGTTAGTAATGGCATGGATTTTTCCAGACTTTCATTTAAAAAGATAGAAAGAATAAAATATGATAAATAGCTATTGCAACATTCTAGAAACAATCAGAAAATTTACTTCCAATTATATAATTAATTTGAAAATTCTCTCAATTGCCTTCTAAATGGCCTATGATGAGGATTTTCCTATATCATTAAAAATCAAGACGAATCAAATTTTTGTGAATAAAAAATCATATAATGACTTTGTTCTATCATTCTTCAAAATATTGACCAACTTGGAAAATCATTCTAATGTAAAAATCTGTAAAAAAAATTTATTTAATAAATATATAACATACCAAAATATTTAATTCTTTCCTGTAACTCATTACAAAAAGGTTCCAATGAAGTTTTCAATTCAGTCTGTTTACAGTTGAAAGTTTCATCATCCAAAGACACTTTAATCTTTAAAGGACGGGTTATTTCCTTTAACACTGATTGCAAAACTGGTAACCTTTTAATGCTGCTATTTACCTGAAGCAAAATAATAAATTTTAAGAGAAAGGATAAGTTTTCATAAATAAAAATTAGCCAAAATTTCTTCAATATCTTAATGGTGTAAAAAAAATTGTATGACAAAGTAAATTATGATTACTCTTAAATATATAAATTCAATAATTTGAATTTTTATTATATGAGATCAATATTTTAGTCATCATTTTCTTACATTAATAAAAGTAAACTAATACAATATTTACTTCAAAGATTTATATATTCTTTTAAACCAACTCTAAAATAATTATAATAATAATTGAATAATTAGAACTGTTATATTCACGTAATATAGCATCTAATTATAGCATGGTACTATGTTTAACTAAGATTGCTTTATACCCTAGGTGGGGAACCTGCGGCCTCCGCGAGGTTCTTGTGCGGCCCTTTGCCACCTAGTACAAAATGGTAGAGTTCGTTTCAAACAACTATTGTACATCAACGCCATGACAGTTGCGCGAAAAATCCCGCCAAAGACAGTCATATTGTAACATGACGTCAGAATACTAGTCTGAAACGGACTCTAACACGCATGAGCGAGGCTCTGGCCCACAGACCATCCGTTTCAGACTTGGACACTCAATGTTAATTTTTTAAACAGTTTTTTTTCGTTTAGTAACTAAACGAAAAAAAACAGTTTAAAAAATTAACATTGAGTGTCCAAGTCTGAAACGGATGGTCTGTGGGCCAGAGCCTCGCTCATGCGTGTTAGAGTCCGTTTCAGACTAGTATTCTGACGTCATGTTACAATATGACTGTCTTTGGCGGGATTTTTCGCGCAACTGTCATGGCGTTGATNGCGTCATCGTGAATTTCGGCAGATGCTCTCTTTAGATGAGGAAACGTATAGTGTTGACCTACCATACTACTGCAAGGTTCGCTGGCTATCAACAGGTCAGGTTTTGATAAAAGTTTTGTCTTTACGACGACAAATTTTAAACTTTTATCAAGAACAAGGAAAACAATGTGATCTATCAGATGAAGTATTTCTCAGAAACCTTGCATTTTTGTCTGATATGATGACAAAACAAAACAATTTAAATATTTGCCTGCAAGGTGAAACGAGGTATATTTATGAAATGTGGCAAAAGATCCAAGCGTTTAGAAAAAAATTATCATTTTTCAAAACATTGCTTTGTCGATCGGAAATATCTGCACAACACTTCCCGGAGCTAGCTAAAATGTTAAATGAGCAGAACTGTGAAAATAAAATATTCGATGAATATGTAGGTGTCTTGGATTGTTTAATAGAAGAGTATACTAATAGATTTTCTGATTTTGACGAGCACACTCCTGCTATGAAACTGGCATTTGAACCACATTTAATAGATATATCCGAGGCTCCTGCAGAACTACAAATGGAGTTAATTGATTTAGGGGAAGATAGTATCATCAAATCCCTTTTTAACGCTAAAAAGGATCCCATAGAAATCTGGAAAAATGCTGTTGAATATCCATGCCTTCGAGAACATGCTCGCCGTTTACTTTCCTGCTTCGGAAGTACCTACTGTTGCGAGACAACATTTTCTCTCATGTCAAAAATAAAAACAAATTTAAGAACGCAAATTACAGATGCACATTTAGAGGATCAATTAAAGCTGTGTGTTACGAAGCTTGATCCAAATATACAATTACTGTCAAACAAAAAACAAAGCCAAATAAGTCACTAACTTAGTGAATAAAAAAATATTTTTTATTGTATTTTTTTATAATATTTTTATATTATTTTATATGTATATTATATTTAAAATTTTGTAGTATTATATTTTATTTTTTCTATATAATGCAATAAATTGTTAAATCTATAGAAAAACTATAATAATTTCACAAAAGTCACTTTCTTAGGTCAATCAGCTTATGCGGCCTCTCTTATTGCTGCCTAATTTAAATGTGGCCTCTAATGGTAAAAAGGTTCCCCACCTCTGCTCTATACAATAACAAATTTTTTTTCAGTGTCGGCCTCTAACTTTATTCTAAAAATTACTTAGTCCTCATTCTAATGAATTTGAGAAAGAGGTTAAAATAGAGTATTAATCACAACATTTTTGTGCCATGTTTGAGACTAATCAAGTCTCTAAATATCTTCATATCATTCAAAAACTATACCTTCACTTTTTAGTCAAACAATTAATAAAGTATAAATATGCTTATCAATTATAAAAAATAAAATAAAACTTACAATTGAAATAACTGCTAAATATGCTTCTTGAAGTTCGACTATTGTAGGATTTAAAGATACTTCATTATTTATTACAATCAGAGATACTTTAAGTACTGGTTTCCATGGTGCCTTATATGATCGAACCACTAACTTATCCTTAAATAACAACATATACTTTTCAATAGTTTGTTCAATAACTGTTTTTGCCTGAAAATTTAATTTTTTATATATTTTTCATTAAAATAACAAGAAAATATTAAGTTAAAATATAATAATAATGAAATAGAATATTCAATATTTTTTAATTAACTTTCATGCAAAATATAAAATCCACCTATCAAACTTATTAACATGTATAGTAAATAAAAGTTTATTTGTTTATAAATCCAAATGTAGATTGGAATTAGAGAAGGAAAGAGGTCTACAGACATAATTAAATTTTCAATACATTTAAACAGGACTTAATAATAGATATGTATTCATAGATTAAACTATGATTCCTTGATTGGACAGAGTATTTTTTACACTTTTCTTATTATGGGGTGGTCTCTTAGTGGACAGACTTGATGCAATACAGTTATTCTACTTTAAGCATGTGTTCCATATTAATAGATCTGTATCAGGATCTGCACTGAGAACGGAATTAAGACAACCTTCCCTCACTATTAATTTATCAATAAATTTGTTTTGGTTTTGGAGGAAACTTATTGACCTACTGGAAGATGATTATTGAAAATTGATATATACAAGACTTTCATGGATAGATAGTAATTCTTTTTTGAAGCCATAGTCATAGTTAAAGAATTATTAAATAATATTGGATTGTCTCTAGTTATATGTAATTTTTGTTCAGTTCAATCTAACAAAACACCAGCCAGTCAGTCCAGTGATGTCATAAGCATGTATATGCATATATATATACACACACGTATTTTTATATATATACATATACATATACATATATCAGGCTTCAGGATGTTTGATATACAGGTAACCCCATATAACATGGCACTTCTATAGCACGGATTCACTCTAACACGGTTCGAGAATTGGGAACATCCCTGTATAACACGGTGCTTTTATAGTGGGTAAACCCTCGTACAACATGAAATGTAATAAAGGGTGTGTTCTTTTATACCTCCACGTAACACCGCACGAGCATTCTAATTGTTTTCGTGGCTACTTTGAATGCTCATTCAATAAATAATCTATTTAATGGTTAAATTTCACAATTGGGACCCTTTTGCTTCTAAAAGCTCATTTCAGAATTATAGATTCCTCCATCACAATACTATCGATAGTGTGGGTGGCACCATCTTTCTTTCACTGTCGTTCCTAAATGCCTACAAACAGCAGCATTCTCCCGTTGCAGAGCGACTGCTATTAACGAATGCAACCAAAAACTGTTACCAGTTGATGATGCTCATGCTGAGATCATCATATAGGATGAATAATCCCCTGGTGAAATATTTACTTAAATAATAAATAAGTATTTTACCTATGAAAAAAAATGAATAATAAATCTGATTTAAATAAGGATTTAACAGCATGTTTTTTAATATTTGGAACCTAACCCCCCTTTTCGCACTAGTTCTTTGTTTCGTATAACACAGATTCGCATAACATGGCAATTTTTTGGAACGTAGCTCCCATGTTATACGGGGGTTACCTGTACTTATATTTCTGTGTTGTTTGTTTTTATTTAATTTTATGTATCCTATAAATTCTTCTCTTCTAGTTAGTAAGTTAATTTTAGTAGTTTTTAATAATTGCATAATATTGCATAGTATTAAATGCAATGCAAATTTTCAGTAATTCAGATTGTGAACCATGTTTTAGAAAATTGCTAAATACCTTTTAAATACTACTTCACGTATTTGATGTTCTATATATAACCATATACATCAAACACAGTGTAATAAATATTCCCAAACTTATTGGGAATTTTGGTAATACATAAAGCAAAAAATTTAGAGATTATTATTTAACTGATATTCTAGAAAAATTTTTGAATTTAACATCTGAATAGTATAATAAAACAAGAATTTTTACATATTTCATTAAAATGAAGTCAACTGTAAATTAAATCAATTCAATTATAATAAAACTAAACTGCAACAAAAATTGTGAATTTAATTGAAAAAAAATCTTTCAGATAGCTTTAAGCCATCATCTTCAGGTTACAAATATAATTCGAGTTTTGGTTTTTGTTTGTGTTTCTACATAATCATCCAGTTTTTTGTGGTGTTAATATGAATGTGATTATTATTAACTTTTATTGCACTAAAGATTTAATTTAAAGAGTCTAAACCAGTGATGTCCAACCTGTGGCCTGCACTAAGGCCCACTAATATTTTTATGCAGCCCACTGCACTCTAAATTTTTAAGGTATATATTTTTTTTCTTTGGTAAAGTATGTTGTAAAAATTATTCTCGTTTCACTGGATACACTTTAATGTCATAATGACATAATTGATGTTAGAAAACTGTTTTATCTAGAGAACTGTTATGCATATGGGGTAATCCATACTGCTGTGAACAATTCTTTTCGTGCATGAAAAACATCAAAACTGCTGAAAGAAATAGGGTGAGTGATTCCCATTTATCTAACATTCTTAGAATTAAGACTAGTACCATAAAAGCAGATATTGACAATATTATTCAATATAAAAGGAACGCAATGTTAAAAATCACATTGAATTTATTTTTATTTTGTGTGAGTGTAATTCCTTTTTTCACTGTCAATAATACAGTATTTTTTGTAATTGTTATTTGTTATTAAAACTTTATATATTTATATAAAGTATCTTTGTGGCCTGCAGAATATACCTAAATTTCTAATTTGGCCCATTACGAAAAAAGGTTGGACAACCATGGTCTAAACCATATTTATTTGAAACAAAATTAATATCTATGTTTTATAAATAATAATAATAATTAACCTTGATACTCAATAATGTATTACAACAGTTCAACAAACTTTCCCTAGTATCTCCCTTGTATTCACTTAATGCTTTCTTCATATCATTTGTAAGAACTTTTACAATGTCATGAAACCATGTTCTGTAATTTTTTAAATTAAAAATATTTAAAAATCTAATACAAAAGTTTTTGTATGTTATAAACATCAATTATTTTTAAAATTAAAATATATTCTAAATAAAAAAAACAAAGTTTTAAAATGGAAAACGTTATAATTAAATTTAAATTGATTAATAATTAAAGTAAATATTAAATAATGCAAATTTTAAGATTAATTAATAGTTAGCTGGTAAATAAATTTGCATAAACAATAAAAATATTTAGATAATATATCAATACAGTAGAACCCCTCTAATCCGTCACCTTTGGGACTGGGGGTATGGTCGGAACGCAAAAAAGGTCAGATTATCAGAAAAAAGTAAAATAAACAATCTTCCCCTTTGTCTAGTCTTTGTAGCACAGCTAATTTTTCATTTAATGAAAGAGTAACGTGTTTACGTTTCACTCCTGACATGTTGAAAACACACACAAAACTGTACATGTACACACAATTTAAAACATATACTGTAACGAACACAGAAAAACACCATGGACAGTGAGTCACCAACGAGTCGGGACACGTTTTCGACTCCGACCACGGTCGGATTAACCGGAGTGACGGACTAGCCGAGGGCGGACTAGAGGGGTTCTACTGTATGTAGTATTAAAATAATAATAATATAAGAAAAATTTAATGCTAGCAATGACTCTTTTGACTGCATAAACAGCCATTGTCAGATTGCAATTATAAATTGCACTCTATATAATCAAAATAATTTTAAAGTTAATATTTTTACAAATATTTATAAATTTGAAATAAAAAATATTGCATTAAATTGAACTTATTACATAAAATTATACAAACTACATCTATAAACCTGTTTATGTAAGATCAACTATATTTCATGTTAGAAAGTGCTTCTGCACTATTAAAATTGATGTATTTTTGGTCTTATGAGTGATTGTAAATTACTTTTTCCTGGAATCTTGCTTTGGCTGGATTTCTATGTTAAAATTATTCACGCTCTATCAAAATAATTATTATCTTGACCATATACATAAAAAGCCATAGTAATGTTGAAAGTTCTTTATTGATGATCTTTGAATTCGGAAGAAGGAGGAGGAGAATTCACTCTTCTGTCATAAATTTTGCCCTACTTGGCATCTATTTTATGACAATCAAACAAATAGTTGGCACATTTTATCCATTTGCTTCCCTCTATTTCAAAACCTAGTTATGGTACTTTCTAGAGGGCAAGCAAATCTTGATATGTGTCCTAAGTATAATCTTACATGTAGAATATATGTCAAGATGTCTGAGTATTACACACAAAAAATTATTATACAATGTAATATTACTTTGTAACATAGTCATGTTTTCAGTATTACTTTATAAAATAGTCAAGATATTATCATTCATTTTGACAGAGCATGAATAATTCTATCCAATAGCAACCCTAACTAAAATAAGAATCTAGATAAAATAGTGATTTACAAGTATTCAAATGACCATAAATACATCAGTATTAATGATGTGAAAGAAAGATTTATATGTAAAGTTATGACTAAATCTTTTAAGCAATTTCATAACTGTATTTTGTATAATTTTATATAATACCAGTATGTTTACTTTGATACATTAATTTTTCATTTTAAATTTATATGTATTCAGAAAAAGTTAACTTTAAAATTTAAAATTACTGTGATTATATAATGAAACTTATGTCATGCAGATGACATTATGACATGCAGATGCTCATATAAAATAGAGAAAAAGAGTATTTATTACATAATTTATAGAACAATAGAAAGATTAAAAACATTTCTTTAATAATAAAATTATCTTTCATTTTAAATTTTTCTTTGAGAATTTTTAAAACAAACAGTTTTGTAAAAATACAACTTAATTACAATTTCACACTAAAAATAAATTTATTAATTCTATACAATCTTTTTTTTTATTTTTAAGATAACAATTTGTAGAAAATTCACAAAATTTAAAAAGTAAATGAAAAAATTTTAAAGACACTCTACTGATATTTTTTGTGATTGTGCCATCACCAAGGGTAACTTTTTAAAAATTTTTGAATATTGAGATGAATGAGTAACATCCATAAAAGGATTGACTCCACCATAGAATTGTTAAATTTCTAAGGTGTTCAACAAGGATGAGATGTAAGACACTATTTATGTAGTGTTTTCTTATATTTTGTGAATTTTCTCTGAAAATTCTATTTAATGTATATATGTTCTATTCAGCTGATTATATTATTTATCTATGTGAAAATATAAAAAATTTATTAAAATTGAAATGATCATACTTTATGATCATTTCAATTTTAATTAAACCTAACTTTTAATGATTTAATCAAATCATTCAAAGATTATTCTAAAGTGGTTTTTTTATTATTTAAAATACTGAAATTATTTAGTTTGTTAAAAACGCAGCATCAATTTTGTAATTACTATAGCCATAAAAAGTTTTGTATTTGGTAAACTTTAAGCATCTATGAAAATTTTCCATAGAAAGAAAAACATTTACACTTATAAAATAAGCAGTATCAAATTATATATATAATTTAAATTTTATTTATAAATTTTAAAAAATGATTATTCAGTTCTTAAAGTTATAAATAAAATTTAAATTTCTGAATTTTCTAAAGCAACATAAAAGTACACATATGCAGTGGTGATATTCAGCGGGTTCGCACAGGTTCAGCCGAACCCGTTGTTAACATTTTCAAAGTTTCCCAAACCTTGTTAAACACACGTAACATTTCTCAGTGGTTTTGTTTCTTTTAAAAAATATATTTAAAATATACATATTATACTCTGTAACACTACTAAACTAGAGCCTTATACCCCGTTCGCCTTGATGTGACCTCCCTCGACCGTTTCAATCTCGAATGAAACGAGGAAACAAGGTTCAATCGCGGTCGACTCAAGAGAGATCCCAAAATCCCATGCGTGCGATAAAATACAAGATGGCTGCGGAACACGTGTTGTAATAAAATATGTACAAAATAAACCATTTCAAACACTCTTTTTTATTATATATATAGTTCTAACATAAAAAATGTTAAATTTTGACCGACTTAATTTTGCGAACGCATCTTTTTTATTTATAGGGGTATCTTAAGGTCAGTTTTTGCGCTAATATTGCTAATGCACCATTTGAGCGAAAAAAAATTGTTAAGGAAAAATTTTCTGTTAGCGAACCCTTTGTTAAATATTTCGAATATCACCACTGCACGTATGATACAATCTACCACAGTGTTATACTATAAACAGAAAAGCTGTATACCATGCAGAAAAAGAAGGATTTTTAAATATCTAATAAAATTTGAATTCAATTTGATATATTTCTGAAGATAATATTTATGATTTCTAAAAATATTTGAATAAATCTGATCAAGGATTATGTATTAACAATTGTATGAGTTTATTATATGAGTTTTTTATTTAAAATTTTTGCTTTAATATACAGTATATTAAATTTTTGTCAATAAATTTTCACTCTATTTTCTTTACTTCAATAAAATTCAAAAATCATTTTTTACTAAAATATTTAAATCTGTACAAAAAAAATAGTAAAAATAAAAGAAACTTACTCATCCATTAATACAAATTCTGCCTTATTGCATTCACGTCGGATTGCTTCATGCATTTCAGATATAGTCATTGAGTGTTGTAAACTGTATTAAATAATTAATAAACAGAAGAATTAAATATTCATTTTAAAATTCTTAGTATTTTTCTATTAGTATTAATATATTATTGATATAATATTCATAGTTTTATTATTAAATTACTATATAAAAATTAAGGATAATATATTCTATTAATAATAATAAACTATTTCTTTATAATCTTATTCAAAATCCTGAATATGAAATGATTTTTTATAGCAAACCAAGAGAAAAATTAAAGATAACTTATTATGTTTCAGTTTGAAAGAAGCAGAAAGTTAATAAGTCACTCAAACTTTTGAGAGTTCAAATTCGCTGAATTCTAATGAATAAGTGGAATATAATAAGACAGAAAAACTTTAATATCATAGATTAATGTATATACAGTAAGACCCCACTTAATGCTGCTTCGATTAACACAGATTCAATATAATGCAGTCTGCTTGAAGCCTAAAAACTGCTCAAAATTTACACTGATTCAAATTAACGTGGCATTTCGTTGATTCATATATAACACAATTATTCCCAAACAAGAACCAATCAGCAAAAGGTGGCAATTTGTCATAGCACTGTACTTTCCTTAAATCTATGTTTGTTTTGTGCAATTTTGGAAAAAATATAACATCATGCAATATCAACTTCGCTTGGCAAGAATTAACTGATAAATGCATGAACGGAATGTGGAAGAAGTTATGGCTGAAGGTATCCAAGAATTTTCAATGAAAAGAGCCTATTACTGTATCGCTAGGTTGACTAAATTGTCAACCTAATCAATGCAGCAAGACTAGAAGATGTAGACGAGCAGGATATTGATGAGTTACTGCAGGTTTCTGGTGAGAGCCTTACCAAAGATGACTTTCAAGAACTGGCAGAACAAGGAATTCATGTAGAACTGGAAAATAGAGATTCTGAAAATGAAGTACCCAAAAAACTTGCTACAAATTTCCTTAGTAAAAGTTTGGTAATGATAACCAAAATTGTTGATCAAATTGTAGTGAATGATTCAGATTTTGAAAGGAGTGCAAAAGCAAGATGAGGTATTTTGGATTCGATCTCCTGCAACTGACATTTGCTTAGGAAAAGAAAAAAAAAGTGACAAACAAAACTATGACTTTATCACAAAAAACAAGAATTTCAGAAAAGCCAGGACCTTCGTCACAAAAAATAAACTTTACATTTCTGTATACATATGTTTGTGTGTTATATAACATATATTATTATGAAAATTAATATAAAAATAACTTAAAATTATAGTAAAATTTGCTTATTTTTGGTAGAATGTTCCCCTTTCCCTATTTACTCTGTGTTAAAGTGACCTTGTTTAACGCTGTTTCGCTTAGTGCTTTGTCACCTAAAAATGCATCCCCCCACGTTAAGCAGGGTTTTACTATATTTTAAAAATTATAGTGTGGGGTTGTAGATGTTGGAATGCAACAGTTGAAACTACTTAGTTTTTGATGTATTTACAAATTAATTAAATGTATAATCTATTATATAATGATTGTATTGCTTGTACTTTGATGGTAAGTAACTGTTCCTTAGGGAATCATTAACTGTAATGATTAATAGTGATTTCCTTTCTTTATTCTTTCTTCTTTCTGGTTCTGACTTTCGACTGAATAGAATTATATATTCTTTAACTCTTACCTTGTTCTGTGTTCACATATCAATTCCACAAATGTAACATGCTGTATTTTGTTTGTAAATGGTATAGTCTCCTCTCCATTTATTAATAGCATTAATTAATATAACATTTCTAATTCTTTGTTAACAACAAGAGTCAATATTATGTGATATGATTTTATTTTTAAAAAATATAATGTAGAAAACATGAAAAAATTTTAATCTTTTGAGAGATAAAATTTGATTAAAAAAAAGATTTTACAATATCATTGATAAAATAAATACAGTAGCCCTCCCTATAACGTGGGTTCATATAATGCGGATTTGTATATTGCGGCAAAAAAATTGTGACCGTATTCATATAAAGACGTTAAAAGAGACTCATAAAATGCGGTAAAACATCATCGCCAACTCGTGTTGTGACAAGATCGGTCAAATCTGGACCAATAGTGGACAAGCAGCCGAACTACTTACACGCTACAGAGAGTTTAGGCGGGTAAGTTGAGTTTATTATCGTCTATACAGTATATAGGCCTAAATTAGGTACTGTAAGTCTAATGCAGTACTGTAATTTTATATATTTCTTGTGAAAAAACATTTCTTATTCAACAGTCATAAAAATTATTTCTATTAATGATTTCTCCAAAGTTCAACAAATTTTTTGCAGAAAAATAACTTATCAGAAAACGTGGCCGTTGTTTGCTGCGCTGCTCCGCGACAAAAACAAGCTTAAGCAATGGCATGGTCAAACAGTGCACACTTGGTAAGTAATCCTACAATTTTTTGTTTATAGCATAGTTTATACAGATTATTCCCAAAAAATTATATTTGTTTTGGAAATGTTGAGTGAAATTAGTCTAGAATCGATTAATTTTATGTAAGAAAACCTTTCAAACATCCGTAGTGCATAAACTGCAATCGTGCCAGGCTGTGATTGGCTCATGTATTTGAGGATTCCTACAACGCGAAATTCTTATAAAGTGGAACATATCTACCGCGTTATAGGGGGTTGACTGTATTTATATTCTGTTATAACAATTTTACAGTCATTAGACATTTGAATTTTATTCTACAGCCATTATTTGAAAACGTTTATTTTTTTTTCATTAAAAAAAATGTATCTTGCATATTTAATTGTAATATATAAAATAACAATAGTTATTAATTATTGATTCTAACTATATACATATAAGATTCAAATATATAAACAATAATTTTGTTTTAACATTACAGTAATGTAGATGATATCAACATGTGTTTTGGTATAGAGAAGATACACATGTCCTGTTGGCATTTGCAGCAGGAAATGCAGCATTTGATAGGCATTCATATTGAGTCATGCACCATGACACACTTCCTGACAAAGAATATACAGTAAATAATGATATATGTTGACTTATCAACTGAAACTCACTATCAAAAGCAAATGCCATGAATTACAGCCTGGAAAGTCTGTCTGTGAACATGATAGTTTTTACCCATATTTCAAATCAAAAGGCATCCACAATCACAAAATTTAAGCTGGAGATACTACAGCAGTCACCTTATTCTATTAAATTGTTTTCCCAACAATTATCATCTTTTAGGCCAATAAAGGAAGCATTTGGAGAAAGACAGTTTGAAATGATGAGAATGAGAAATAGAAGGGCAAGAATGGTTCTTCAAGCAATCTAAAATCTTCCAGTGTAGAAACTTTACAGAAAAAAATTCTTGAATTTTGTGAAATACTATATTTTACTTGAGAACCATTATTTGGTTAGAGAACTATTCTTCTCTTGAAATTATCTTCTATCATGTTATAAATTAAAAATTAATTAAAATTCAATATGTAATGTAAAAATGTTTAATCTTTAACAGACAAAAAGCTTTCATGACATTAAACTTTATAATTGACTGTTAAAAAACTTTACAAAGTAAATGATTGTATTAATCTTTTCCTATCTAATATATAAAAAAATATTTTATTCACCATAAATGAATCATATAATTAACCAACCTTCTTTCTGAAAACTCCAGCATTGTCGTTGTAGACAAATATTTATTACATATTTTGAGAATTCTATAAGATATACGATTCATTCTATGAAGTTTCTTATTTAATAATTTCAGAGAATTGCAGAATCTGTTTCTCCAAGCTTCATCAATTTTTAATGGTGATCTTTAAAAAGTTTTATAATTAAAAATTAGATAAATTATTTAAATATAAATTAATATTTGATTAGTATAAATAATTAGAACTTATTCACAAAATGTCTACATGATGTTTAATGAAATATTTATAAATTACTTCATTAAATTATTGCTGTACTATGTATCATAACTATTGTTGACTCTCTGTATTGTAGAAAAGGGAGAAGTGATAGTTTTATAATGCCAACTGTCTATTGTATCCAAACATCTCACAAAACAAACTTATGTGAGATACAATAAGAGAAAGAAACAGTCTATATTGTGATATAATTAATGAGGGGAAAAATCATCACACTCTGCAAATACATGGGGCCAACAGATATTCTGCATACTAACAGTTGCAAGCTAATATTTCCATTCTGAAAGATATTTTTGAGCAGGCTAGCTTCACCTATTATTCCAGAAATTTTTTATTTCAAAATACCATATGTAAAACTGAGAGTCACAGTAGTTATTTTAGATAAAATAAAATTCTACCCTACAATGCTAAAGAAACTGATTAATATAACAAATAATTTGAAAACAAAAGTTATTTGATATTATAGCCGCTTTGAATTTCAAAATTTTTAAAATATAAGTTTTGATATTATTACATTTTATTTATCACCAATTAAATATAAATTTCTTGGAATTATTAACAAAGTCTTCTTTATATTAAATACTAAGGATTATAGCACTATCTCAAAAAGAGCTGTTCTTAGTCATTGTATTCACATGGTAATTCAATTTCTATATTTCATCATTAGAGGCACTAATCTGGTTGTTAATACAACATCAATCTACATAGGAAAATATAGTTTTAAATCCCCAAAGTATATTATTTTTTTCTTTTTTTCAAATTTAGAAAAGGGAAAACATCAAATATTTCTTTTCATAAATTTCTTTGCAATGCTGAGATATATGAAAGATAAATTAAAAAGTATTTCCAGAATGAAAATAGATAAAAACATGCACTCAGAAGACTGTATACTGATTTCTATTTTTATTAATTTATTATAATAGAAATAATTGTATTTAATCATAATTATAACATTAAAATGAGACTAAAGTATAAAAATATAATTAAAAAAGAAGAAAGGAAAGATAAAATTAAAACTATAAAATGTGGATCTTTCCATTTGATAACCACTTTGCATTGAGCTTTGAAATGCAATGTAAAGCTTGAAGTGAGACACTTGTCACTAGAGAATGACAAGAACAATGAGTTGTGTTATTGTAATGTATCATCAATTATTTTTAGAATTTTGTTAACGGTCAATGATTTTAATACTTATTTAAACCATTAATATTCTTTTGTTTTAATCTGTCATTGGAAATTAAAATCAGCATATAAAACCAACCCCATTGCATAACATGCTTCCCTATTTCAAATTATCTTTCAAACAGAGATAATCAATGGGTTATTTGTACAAAATTACAGCACTTTTATAAATGATTTAAATGGATCAAATATCATTCTCACAATCATGCAAGCACTTTCAATCTTATGTTCATCTTCAGACAAGTCTATTCAAATGCTAAACCTAAAGTAATCTTCATTATAGCTGCATAAGCTGGAAAGCATTTTCAAGTTTATGATGATATATGTTCTGTTAAAGTACTTTACTAGTTTTTGTTTCTTCTTTATTGTATTTAGCTTCGTGGTTATTTATTTTACAATAAAATATGTTGTTTTCATTTTTTTATTATTTTTGAAAAAAAATAATTTACTTACTACATAAAATATAAAAGAATATTAAAAATAGTGATGTTTACAAATAAATTATATTGTCATTAGAATTTTACAAAAATAAGTTTTACCTTATAATATTTATTTGTTCCTCTTTGTGTTTGACGTTAATGACTGTTTTAACTAAAAATAAAAGTAGAAAGATTAATATATCAATCTCACAAATTAAAAATTATAGTTTAAAACATATATAGGAATAAAATTTATATGCGAGAAATATAGATCATTATTATCTATATATATAAAAATGAATGTACAGTATGTGTGTGTGTGTGTGTCTCTCCTTCATGCATTACCACACCGTTTATCCGATTGCCGTGAAACTTTGGGAAGTTGTTTAATATACTCCGGCGAAGGTTTGTGGCATAGTACGATTGCCATGAAGCTTTGAAAAGTTTTTTTAATTTTTTAATACACTCCCACGAAGTACAATTATCCTATGATAGATGGCGCGCGTTTACACGAGCGTTCGCGCACAGTGTGTTCGATCGATTTCAAATTGTGAAGACCATTTCCTCCTTTCAAAAAATATCTCTATATATGCATTTGTGAACTGTTATTTACGATATTTATAATTTTTGTTTAATCACTTTAGTTCGACTTTTTTTGCTAATTATGTATTCGCTCGAACTTCGTTAAAATCTTAACTGTACCCCGAACAACGACCGAAGTTGTAGGAAGAAATTCGCCTATTTTACCGATCTAGGTATCCCCCTTTTTCAAATTTTAATATCGACTCAAAATAATTTAAAAAGACAAATTACAATAAAACGGTTTATTATCCAACTATCAGAAATTTCACAACACGCCAAGGAAGAGAGGAAGGAGCAATTAAATAATTAAAATTATAAAGGATTTAAAAATATATATAAAAATGGGGAATATCGCACTTCTGACAATCGCAGCGAGTGTGTGGGCTAAATTTGGAGAATCCGTGTTTCTCGCATGGACAATTGTATGTGGCCGGCTCACGCGTCGAAAAGCCTTCCGATTTATTCGTGCACGCACCAGACGGAAAAACAAAAAATATCGTGAATCCACAAAGCACTCCAATAAATAAATAAAATTGAAACGACACTTTGAAATGTTTTCCCGATGAAAATGAATAATAATAATAAGTTTCAATGAAAATGATAAAATGTAAATTGAATTTTATCATAACAAGTTTGCTTGAATTTCCTTTCTTCTGAGATCGCAGCAATGCGCGACGGGTAAGCTAGTTACTGAATAAAATTGATTATGTAAATAATTTTCCTTGATTAAAACAATTATAATTCGATTTTAAACGTATGGCACGTCATAGAATTGAGGAAATGCGGTAATTTGTTTGAATTAAGTTAATATTTTCTAAAGTACCGAAACGGATTTGCTAACAAAGCGTGTTAATAGCAGGCGCGGAATAATTTCAAAAATTATAAAATATACACCATAAATAAATCATTAATATGTAATAATAATTTTAAAAAATCATCGATAAAAGTTATGAATGTTATTACTGTTTGTATGTATGTAGCAATTGATAAAATACAAATACGCCCCATATTCGATTTTTATTGAATTTTGTAAAAAGTAATAACAATATGAATTTTTAAAATTAGACGAATACGTTACGTTATTTATATACAGTACAAACACCCGAATTCAATTTTTGTTAGAATTAGAATTCAACGCAATGAGTCACGCGTTCCTTCCTTTATCCATTGTTCATAGTCCCGAGAGTCTTTCACGCTTGAAACTTGTAAATCCAAGCTAATCACACACTTTCTTTCAGTTTCAACAGTCAAGTTTTTCAAACGTGATCACTAATAATCCTCCAAAATAGTGACCGTTCTTTTGGTACTAACAATAGTTATATCCATACTTTCTTGGTGACGGCACAGTAATAATAGGTATCATATTTACCATTGTTCTTTCTGTTACCAACCAAGATGATGTAACTGTAGGTACACTGGAACTGCTAGTAGCAGAAATCACAGAACAGAACAGAATTTGCAATAGAAAATAAGGTTGTGGTGACAGCAGTATTGGTTGCAATTTTTGTTGGTGCATTCTTCTTTCTACGATCTTTCATCTCGCAGGCTTCTTTTACTGCAGATAACAACCATTCCAATCGTTTTTCTTCGATTTTCCTATCTTTATTATGTTCTTCTAATGTAGGAAAATGAGCAGGTATAGGTGCAATTTGTATATTTGTTTGAAGAGAGGTATATAGAGGAAGATTTCTTCGGTAAGATACCTTTTTTAATATTGTTGGAATGGTCATTGAATAATTGCTTTCACATATTTTCTCCACATTTTTAGGAGACTTTTGTTTACCAAACTGATTAATGGAACTGTTCGTTTGCATTTTATCCATTAATCGCCTACGTTTTGAATTTTTTGGTTCATTTACTTCTCTTAAAGATCTTTTCCCTGTTTCTTTTAAAGCGGCTGATACAGTACTGACACCACGAAGATCAGTTTTTGCTTTCTCTTTATTTGACAATGAATATATAAATTCATACTTGTCAATAGATAAAGATGATTTAAAATTATCTGGATGTGCTATTTTAACTGTTTTTCTTTTTGCAGTTAATATCATCCTTAATACATATTCTAATGCTGATACTTTATATCTAATATAATTAAATGAATATTTTGGTTTAATTGAACCAAATTTCTCTGAATTCCTCAACTCATCATTTACTTTATCGTATATTTCTTTTTCATTATAATAATCACTCGAATTTGAGTGATTTCGATCCACATTTTGATAGTGAGAAAACTTCTGTCTCGACCTTTCGTGAGATCGAGCTAAGTCTAATTGGCGACTCGTTCGCAGAATATATATTATTCTCGAAATATATACAACAATCCCAATCAGACTGTGTATAAAAGTTGACAAACGCCATATAGATAGAAATAATATGGCTCCGATAATGATTAATCGTCGGTATCCATAAAGTAACATCGTAACCTTGAAAAAAAATTTAAAAATTAATGAATTATAATACTGTTTGATTATTTATTCCTTACGAAATAATAAAATAAAATTTATATTTAAAATAAACATTATTCATTTATTATAATAAATAAAACATTAAAATAATAAAAATAAGTGAACGAGTAATAATAAATTATGGCAAACAATGAATTTAAAAAATTAATTTTAGTATATTTAGCGAATATTAAAAAATATGCGTTTATATTCTCAAAATCTTTCTTGTATTTATGTATTCAGGAGTTAATACATTAATGAAGATCGAAATACTTACAATATTTAATTGAAGTTATCGCAATATGAATGAAATAAGCAAAATTTCTTTTCTAAGCGCAGTTACTCGACTTCCAATAACGCAGAGCAACAATAAACCAACAATAGACTATTTCGTATTGTTGAGGAATATATTTTTAACAATAACGAAAAATATCATATTTTTCGCTTTTATTCATTCATTTTTTTAAATTAAAAAATCCAACTTGAATGATTTATTAAGATTTATTATTTTTGAATAAGCATTTTTGATAGGATATAAAATTACAATATAACTACCATAGTGGATTAAGCACTTGAGTGCTTCAAGAGCAGCCTAGTTTTGAGGTCCCTTTGTTTTAAATAGGCCTACTAAGTAATACTATCAAATCAATATATTACTTAATAAAATATTCTGATCAATTAATTTAATGCAGTGAATTTTACTGTTTTGAATGAATCCTTGCTGTCGACTCTAATAACCAATAATCACAATTTTAAAAAAAATGCTGTATATAGCATAAACAATAATACAATATACGGATACTTACATGATAATATTTTCTGTATAAAAATTCGACACTGAAAACGCCAATTATGCAGAACATTTTATTCGTTTGAAGTAGACAAGAGATCCAGCGCTTATTTGACTGGATAGTAGGTACTGTACGTAAACGCACAAATGCTGTAATTTTAAACATTATTTATAACTTAAGATATTTTCACACAGTCGAAAAGGAAATTTTATTGGTCAGTTATTAAGCATTAAAACTTTTTACAAAGCCGTTTGTAATTTGACAAACGGCAATTTGTCTATATGAAAATGATATTTGTGCCTGAAGTTTGCAGAATGCATTTCTTTCTGAAGCTGCTATCTTTCGGAGGCCCCAAGCACGCGCTTCTTGCACCTGATCTGTAGTCCGCCACTGTTAACCATGAGAATAGCTATGGAAAGAAAATTCTTTCCCTGTACTGCCACCTACCTACTTCTTAATCCTCCCTGATAAGTTCGGAAATTTCAGAAGTTGATAACCTATGTGTCTGTGTACCCACGGCATTCCCGATGTATAACTTTTATATCAAAATGTCGGATCGCTAAAAGCCATGCCAGCGGTTTTGCGTCGCCTGTAGAATCAACGTTAATTAAAATATTTATTATTACTTTATGTCATTTATGTGTTGTCATAGTTCTAAGAGTCTTTCAAGGTTTAAAACTGTAAATCAAAGCTAATCAGATTTTACAAAGCGTATTTTTCAGTTTTAATAGTCAAGTTTTTCATGAGTGATCGTTAATAATCCTCCAGTTACGAGTAGTGACCGTTCGTTGTTTGTTTTGTTATTAATAACGATTAAGCTAAATATCTATATACTTATTTTATATAGACAATACTAAGTTTAGATATGTTGATTTGAATACTCTCTGAATTATTACACAAGAAAATGTCGTGATTTTAAAATTTTCTGAAATTTGAATCTATATTACGAACGAAGTTATATATATACTGTATATATAAGAACGAACGGTTTAATTATATTCCTTATACCTTACTTTAAAAAACTTACAAACATTTTATTCCAGCATATATTATTTTCTTAATAATTCTTACATCTATCAATATTAAAATTTTAATTTTTTCAAACATTATGACAGTTTACAGTAAAAATTTATGTAAAGAATGTAATATAAGGTTTTCTAAGTTTGAAATTTCTACAAAAAACAAGTTTCATAAAGCAGTAACTCTAACAGACAAATAACACACCATTAGACTTACACTCATATCATATGGACACGACATATAAAAAGTATAGACACCATCAAGCAATCATGGGCTCGAAAGGCACTCCATGGCAAGCATCCTTTTGACCTGGCCCAGGATTTTGTTGACAAAACTGCGTCAAACAGCTAGTTTTATTTATAAGTTTACATTTTTATATGTAATGTAATACTTTTATAGTAAATTTTATAATATCCTAACACTAAATCACTTACCTGCAAAAATTTCTTAAAAAAATAAGGTATTATAAAATTTTACTAGTTATAATTTTTTTTTAAATATTGATGTTTTTTTCATTAATATCTAAAAATGTCAATCCTAAATTCTCTACATATACAATTTATTATAAAAATTTTTCACATTTACAAAAAGTTTCTACAATGTTCATTAGTTGGATATATTATGCATATCTAGAATAGTTATACATGTTATATTACCATAACATCATTCCATAAAAACAAGGATAGAAGTGTTAAATTTAATGTAAGATCCAATGGAAATCTTTAGTAAAACTGCGGCTTTCAAGATTGGTTGATCTTTTTAACATATATGTGTCTAGCAGAATGCTAACTTAGATGAACATTCCTCATACAATTAAGTTTTTTATTACTTTAATTACTTTGAAAGAAAAGTGAAAAGCTCAAGATAACAAGCAATTATTTATTGTGAAAACATCACGATTCTGAGCTGCAAGTTTCCCTCACAATGTATCAATACTTAATGGTTAGTAGTGTCTTGCTCCTGTACATCATATTTTTCCTATTAACACTGAAGTCATGCTGTCATGTATCTAACTCTATTCAAGAGAAAATTTTTGAATTAAACTAACGTGTCTTCCAGCCCAAAATGGAAGTTTGTGTATAGTTAATCAAGACCTCCTGCCCCTAACTTTGACTTTCATCTATCTAACACCATTCTCAAGATTAAAGAAGGACAGGCAGACAACAGTGAAAATTTATAGGTCTACAATTTTTTCAAATTGAAGTCCAATAACTGAAGCAGAAGAAAATTTTTGTTTACACTCATGTTTACTCCTAAATCTCTGAAAAGCTGTCAACAAAGTTTCAACCAGAACCTTGTAGTTGTATGCTGCAAAGTTGCAAAAAATGTTTGTAATAACATCAAAACTTGCATACCAAGCAACCTTCTCCATGCTGTTCATGGTGTTAAAGATCAGATAAAGATCATTCAACTCAGCTAGAGTAAAAGGCTTGCACCTTCTGATTTGATTGTTTGACAACACAAAACCCTAATCATTATTATCTGCAATTGCAAGTACACTTGAATCTTCATTGCTTGAACTCAAAAATTTGGTGAAAATAGTTATAGGGATTTCATTGCAGTGAGGAATAGGTCTTATGGCATAGGGTAAGTTAGGATATTGTAGGGAATGAAGCCTAATACATTCACCATACAAAAATAGCAGTCATTAACATGGTTTTGTTGCTCTCACCACACCATTGGTATTTCAAAGCTAAAGCTTTTTCTCTGACCAAAGCATTAGTAAAGTGACATGTAACATTACCTTTCTTTACCATCTTATAGGGAAATCTAACCTGATTAAGAAAAATTGATATGATTTTTAGGTTCAGCACCCTCAAATTACTAATAATCAACTGTCAGCCTGGAGTCAGCAAACTTGATGTAGACCAGTGTTATTATTGAATTTTAAACTATTAGTTTCATATATAGATATATTTATATTTTTAAATAAAATTGTCCCTACAAATTATTGAATTCCAAAAGAATTCCATAGATATCATACATAAGCCAATATATTAATAATATAATTTTATAACTACTCACCCACAGCCTCTCTCATTCCAATTTGATATTCATCTTTAAATTTTAACATTTCACATGCTAAAAATTCTTTCATCTGAGGATTTCTTTTTAATCGCATTGGTATAAAACTTTGAATTTTATTCATCCATTCTACTGATATTGGTGAAATTGGCACACTTAGTGCACTATTACGAATTATGTTTTGATAATACTAAAAAAGAAAATTCATTTAAAATTATTAATAATAATTTTCATTGCTTAATGTATAAATATTTATTTAAAGAAATATGCACAATAAATATATACTACTAATAAGACCTGTTATAAATATACTTATTTATATATATTTTGAGACCACAGAAAGCATCTTGATTCAAAAGCATGTATAATAAAAATAAAAATTATTACTTTCCCACATGTTACATACAACAGATGGAAAGTATGGCAATCAGTCAAAAATTGAATCCCCCAAGATTTTTACATTTTTTGAAAATTTTGTTGAAAATGTTTGTTGAAATGATTTGTTGAAAATTTCTGAAATTTTTCAGGGAGGTTTGTGTATGAATGGGATTAATGCTACTAAACTTTGGTGGTTGAAGGTTAAGATGTTGTGAGGAGATAGAAGAGATATGTATTGTATCTCAAGTGGGGTCAGACTTAATGAAAATTTTACTCCTTATAAGCATTTACGATTATTTTTTATAAAGCTGATCTCTACTCTCAAAATTAAGGATTTTGCCATTTTAATAATAATAATTATAATCCTAAATCAGCATTAGATTAACCCTTCCACATAAAGATGGCAGACGTGGCCTGATCGACATAGTAAACCTATACTACAAACTAATACAGACACTGAGAGTTTTTCTTTAAAAAACAGGAAAAATCACAGTTACGTAAAGCACTAACTTAAGCAGATTCAAATAACACACCATTAAATTTACACTCATAACATATGTTTACGACACAACATATAAACAGCATAGACACCATTAAGTAATCGTGGGCTCCATTACAGGCATCCCTACAACCTGGATCAGGATTTTGTTGACAAAACTGCATCAAACAGCTGGTTAGCTCAAGGATGCCTCTTTGGGGAGATGGAAGATTTATGATTGCCATATAGGATCAGGTCATAAATACTAAAATCTACAGAAAACACATACTCAAAGACAGAGCTGGCCCTACTATAGGGCAAACGGAGCAGCCGCTCCAGGCGCTAAGTCCTAGGGGGCACCTCAGTGGTAAAAAAAATTAAAGGGTATAAATTAGGGGCAACCAAGGGGGGCGTCATAATACGATCTCGCTCCATCCTAAAACTTTCCTCAGGCCGGCACTGCTCAAAGATACAACACTCACAAACGACACATGCAAAAAATGTCACATCAAGCCAGAAACTATACAGTACATCTCTTCTGGTTACAAGCTGTTGGCACAGACATAATCAAGTAGCAAATATAATACACCAAGAGCTTACAAAGAAACACAAATTATTAGACATCCATGAACCATACTATAAATACATCCCATAGACAGTATTGGAAAATAACATGCACAAAATGTACTATGACAGAGCCATAATTACAGATAAAACAATTTACCACAACAGACCAGACATCACACTCATTGACAAACACAATAAAATCACACATTATAGACATAGCCATTCCAAACACTCACAATATACAAAACACATGCACTGAAAAAATTAGCAAGTACTCGCCCAGGAAATAAGGCATCTGTGGAGGATGGAAAGGGTGCTTATTGTACCTGTCGTTCTCTCCTGTACAGGTGTGATACCACACACACTACACAAAAGCCTGGGAACATTACAATTGAATAGAAATACATACATCACACTACAGAAGGCCACTATATTGAATACATATCATATTGTTAGGAAATTCCTGGATACAGACACACACACTGACACACTTATTTAATTTTTGTCTTGTTTTGGTTACTATGCCTCGACTCTGTTCTGGCATAGTACACAGCCACTGGTGTCAACTGACTATAACTCACAAAACCCAACATAATAATAATAATATAAAACGTTTTTCAATAAAATATCATAACAGATGGTGCAACATGCAATTTTAATGTTTCACTGGAAAAGTTACACAATTCATTGCTGGATATTTTTATGTCATGCTCATAGCATTTCTAAATGCTGAAATTTATTACTTCTTTAACATTATCACTTCATTGTTATTGTTAAAGTTGAAACTGTGATTATTTTGAGCAACTATTAATATATTTTTTCTTTTAATAAATAAGATAGAGTACAAATAATTTAATAAAATTAATCAATTTTATATTGATGATAACTTCTTTAACTAAAAGTAAAAAAAAACATTTAATAAGTAATTTTTCAAACTAATAAAAGAATAAAACAATTACATGACAAAAATTATTGTCTCAGATTATATTGTAGAATATCTTTTATAATTTTTAATTCTTAATGTTTTAAATTGGAGTTGATAAGTGTGATATTTCATTAAGTAGCAAATAGCTATGTACTTACTTAACAAATAGTAAGATGCAAAATGTTTCACTCTTGGTTAAGTATTGATGAGAGTATAATTATATTTTTTTATCTACAATAAATAAATGATGTAAAGAGAAGACAAAATAACAATGTTTATCTTTCTCTTCTAGTTATCTATAGATTTCAACTTTAAATATAAAATTAAATGATAAGTTTGCCTAGACTTTAATAACTAGAATTTAATCAAACATTCCTAAAGAAAAGAGGAAAAGCTTTATTGCAAAAACAATTCAATACAGAATTTCAATGAAAACTGCAAGAACTATCTTATTGCAGATAGACTATAAGGCTGCGTACACACTAGGCATTTTTAAACGCGCGTTTTAAAGAACCAAGAGTTTTACTAAAGCGCCGGAAAAACGTGCGTTTTAAGAAAAGTCTATAAGCGCGCGTTTGAGTGTGTACGCCTATGTAGAACTCTTGGTTCTTTAAAACATGCGTTTAAAAATGCCTAGTATGTACGCAGCCTAATGTTAGAATACAGTTGAACTTATTAATAAATGTAGCATCTATACATATATATTTTTGTTATGTCATAAAAATTTTGTAACATGTTTCTCTATTACATAATAAAAGATTGGTGACATTAATGGAAATTTCTTAAAGAACTGTTAGTCACAGTCATTTCCTTTTATTCTCCCTTATCTAGCATTAGACTAGTTGTATAATCTTTAGCTCTTTCTTCTCATAACTGTTTCTATGAGTTTAATCTGTTATATCATAATCTTCTACCAGAGTAAGTACTCAAACACAGTTATTTCAGTGTAATGACCAATAAAATACATTTTTTACATGTATACCATTACTTTATAAATTTTTTTCAAAACAACAGCAAAAAAAAATAGAAAAAATAAAGCAAATCTCAGGACGGCCAATTGTCTTCCTGGCTCAATTCTACAGATGCTCTTGTTCTAGTATCAAGTATTTTTTTGTCTTTCTTCTCAAAGTACATTGTACGTCTTACCATTTTCTGTGTTATGATTGTAATAGCAATTGTCTACACTCAAATAAGCAATAAAAGACTTGCATGCTTTTTACTCATACAACAATATTACTGATTTGCAGCATTTTTTGCATTATGCCTTTGGTGTTGATCAGTTGCCACTGATAAAAATTACACATCAGTGGAAACTAATGATGGTTAGAGGCCTGAAATGCATACTTAAACATAAATTTTTAAAATTTATACATTTTAAACTCATTAAAAATTTCTGCTTTCATTAATTTATACAGTACTTTCCAGTTAGAAGGGTGCCAGTCAATTGATGCAATCCAACTCACATGTATTAGGTTGATAATTGGTTCAGAGAAGATTTCCCAAGTGGGTAGGTCAGGTTTAGGTTAGATTGCATCAATTGACTCATGCCCTGCTAACCAATAAGTACTATTAATACTTTTTTTAACAGAATACAATAAAAATTTTATTTGAAATATCTTACTTCATTTTCATGTGGAAGTTCTTTAGAACATTGGCATTTAGGTGTTACTTTTTCCTTCATATTTTGTATTTGAATAATTCTTTCTTTTCTAAAATGACAAATATGTTTTAAAAATTTTATAAGACTTTACAATAAGATATATCAGCCATATTTTTTAAATTTTAAAAATATCGATACATAATTATCATTTTTATATGAAATAATCAAGTTTGAATTCTTTGCTTTCTCATAAAATAATATAAAATACTACAAAAAACAATTTAGATATATAAATCTTAGTTTATAATATTTCTAAAATTAATTTCTTTTTATAAATATATCAGTGCTTTTTTTATTTGAAATCATTTTCACATGTTTAGTGAACTTTTAAATAAAATACAGTGGTTGTGGTTGGATAAAAAAAATTGGTTAGTTTCTGCTCTTGGTTTCCTGATGCATACAAAAGGTACTATGGAAAAGTCCAAATTTATCCTAACCAATGTTCCTGCACTTATGAACTTCCATTACAAGTAGCAAAACTTATTTATAAGTGAAAGAACATTGGAATATATTCAGAATTGATAAGAGAGAATAATGACATGTACAGGAGAAGATTTTATACAAATTATTTAACACAAAAGAAAAATTTGCTACAGTAAACTCATATAGGGCTTAGCCAGGATTGTATATTAAATTCCATAAATTGTTTATTTTAAAATCTACCACAATGTAAACCCAATAAAATATTTTTTAAACATGAATTATAACAGCAGCTGCAAGATAAATCTTGAAAGATTTAAGATTTATCTTGCAGCTGCTTATCTTAAATCTTTCAAGATAAATCTTGAAAGATTTAAGATTTATCTTGCAGCTGCTATCTTGAATTAATTAAAATAGTAAATAATTAAAACATAGTATTGAAATTTAAATATTTCACATAAATGTAATTAATCACTGTAATTAACAATATTAATGCAATTAATTCTAAGATATTTTTTACATTTTTTTCAAATTTGGATCTGTATTTAAATTTGTTTAATAAACTTTTTTAATTTACTAAAATATTAATTTATTACTCACATCCTTTTCTTGTATTCGGTCTCAAGTTCCTTCTTTCGTTTCATTTTTAAAAGTTCACTGTCTTTAAAAGGATCCTTGTATATACAAGAAATGTCTGGTATTGGACGTGACTTTTTTGTATTAAAAGTACCTGATCTAATATCTCTTTTAATTTTTTCAGCATGGCTCTTAGATAGCCGAGATTCATATTCAAGTGTTTTTGCCAAATTTTCGATTGTTTTCTATTGAAAATAAAATCAACTAAAATAAGTTTAAAATGGTTATTAGAAAGTAATTTTATTCAAATATTACTTTATAAATTTATTAAAAGTAATCTAATTATTATTTGTGAGTAATGGCTAAACACTTCACTGAAAATGTTCAGATATTATAAATAAAAAAATTAAACTCATAATGTTTTTTTTATAATTTTGGCTGAACCTTGCTAAACACAGTGATTCTCAAACTGAAGTTAAGTAGTGCATATTTCAGCCAGAACTCTGACCAGCCCAAGTTTCAGATAAAGGGTTTATCCATAAACCAAGTGTTCTTGTTTAAGAGAAGGGGGTGTTTAAGAAAATACCACAAAATATCATTTACTGTAAAGTAAAAAACATGGTTATATTTTAATAAATTAAATAAATTTGGGACTTTTAAAATTTACATAGTGTTTAATACTATATTGATATTTTTATAGTTACTCATTAAATTAGCTGATTTTATTGAAATATCAGTAATGAGCTGTGTTAAGTGACAGTGCTATTTATAATCCATGTTATCCTCTTTGTTCAGCATGTTGGCTGTACAGAAACACACAGTTTTAAAAAACTGTCAGTTAAACATCAATGCTGACATTGGTGTATTGAAAATAAAATAATTCCTTTAGTTATTTGAATGATTGAAAAACTCTACTTTAAAGGAATTTGACTCTGGACAATAATAGCACAATTTATCCAATAATTTTTAATATAAAATTAATTATTATCTATAATTAACAGATGAAGTCCTAAAATATTTATAACTTTGGAGGAGTGGGAGGAAGAGAAATGAATAGATACTGCTGAATTAAATCTTCCAATGGATTTAAAGAAAATTAGCAATAATAAAAATTGCCATAGTTTGCATCAAAGACACATAGAGTCAATATGAAAAAAAGTATAATTCATGGGCATAAAAAATATATTCCAAGTATAACATGTGTTACTAAATCTGATTTCTTCATTGTATTTTATTTTGACAACATAATGTAACTTTTCCATAAAAAGAATCATGGAATTGAAGAGATCTTGAAGAGAAAACCGTGGATTTTTGGGGTGAGGCTAGAGACCATATTTGACCACCAAAGGGGAGACAGATTTAAACTTTAAAATGGGGCAGGCCGTTTATGAATGAACCCAACAGAAGAAATGTTGCATCAAGCTGGCCATATAATATCTGCCTAATATGAATGTTCCATGTTTATTTAGGGAGCAGGAAAGTTGATCCCAAACAGACCAGAGTAAAAAAGCAAAAATCTAACTTTGATCTATATTATTAAAGTTTACATAACAGTTCAGATATAAATATAGTCTTTATGTAACTTTTTCTGTTTTAAAAGTATTCGATAGTATCATGAGTAAGTTGTTAAACATTCATTAGAATATCAAATGCTTTTTGCCCCATTCAACAGTTATCAATCAATGGTGTATTATACTATGAGCAAAAAGACAATTGCCTGAGGCCCCAAACCAATCTATTTTAAGAAAATATTCCCTCAAACAATTCCCTAAGAGAAAAAAGTCTAAAGTCAACACTGTACATGGAGCCTGGATTCAAATTTGTTTGGGTTCCATGAAGCTATAATGTGCCACTGATGTCAAATCAATACACTACAACTATCACTCACCACTATTTATTATATTTAAATAATAAAATACATTTATATATTGTTCTCATTAACATCACAAGAATTAAGTGAAGTTAAATTAATTATAAACATTTATGGCAAAAATTACTTTAAAAATACTCCTTTTTGAATTCATGTGAAATCTTTTAAATTAAAATAATACATTCTCATTATTTATGTAAGTCTATTTTCAATATGGTATGGATGGCTTTCCTATTACTGTTACATTAAGAAATTATACATTTGTAGGCCCAAAGAAAAAATTTGTTAAAGTTTGCGAAATCCTAGAAATAAATAAATACTTTTCATGAAAGGTATTCAAGACTTAAAAAGAATAAAATAAAAAAAGAAAAATAAATGAAATTTGAAACATGAAACCTGCCTCAATTTTCAAGTATTTGGTGCGATTTCGATCGTCAACGCGATCAATCTGCATATTCTAATTCGCTACTAAGAAAGTTGATCGGATTGAAAATCGTCTACGTGTTGTTTTAAAAATATAATGTCCGCAATGAAATTAGTACTAATTAGGCCATTACTTTTTTTAATTCGTTTCCCCTATAGCAGGGATTCCCAATCCGGGGTACTCCATAGGTTGTTTAGGAGGGGGTACAGACAAAAGTTAGTTATTATGGCAGAAAAAATAGTACAGTAGAGCCTCGAAAACTCGGCACTCGATAATCCGACACTCCGGATAACTCGGCCACACCCTGGCAGGGCAAAAATACCCTTAGATAATTAATTTTCATTATAGACAGCTTTATGCTTCATAAAGTATTTTTCTCAGGTCTGTCTTATCAGGTAAATTACTGATTGAAAATAAAATCAACTAAAATAAGTTTAAAATGGTTATTAGAAAGTAATTTTATTCAAATATTACTTTATAAATTTATTAAAAGTAATCTAATTATTATTTGTGAGTAATGGCTAAACACTTCACTGAAAATGTTCAGATATTATAAATAAAAAAATTAAACTCATAATGTTTTTTTATAATTTTGGCTGAACCTTGCTAAACACAGTGATTCTCAAACTGAAGTTAAGTAGTGCATATTTCAGCCAGAACTCTGACCAGCCCAAGTTTCAGATAAAGGGTTTATCCATAAACCAAGTGTTCTTGTTTAAGAGAAGGGGGTGTTTAAGAAAATACCACAAAATATCATTTACTGTAAAGTAAAAAACATGGTTATATTTTAATAAATTAAATAAATTTGGGACTTTTAAAATTTACATAGTGTTTAATACTATATTGATATTTTTATAGTTACTCATTAAATTAGCTGATTTTATTGAAATATCAGTAATGAGCTGTGTTAAGTGACAGTGCTATTTATAATCCATGTTATCCTCTTTGTTCAGCATGTTGGCTGTACAGAAACACACAGTTTTAAAAAACTGTTAGTTAAACATCAATGCTGACATTGGTGTATTGAAAATAAAATAATTCCTTTAGTTATTTGAATGATTGAAAAACTCTACTTTAAAGGAATTTGACTCTGGACAATAATAGCACAATTTATCCAATAATTTTTAATATAAAATTAATTATTATCTATAATTAACAGATGAAGTCCTAAAATATTTATAACTTTGGAGGAGTGGGAGGAAGAGAAATGAATAGATACTGCTGAATTAAATCTTCCAATGGATTTAAAGAAAATTAGCAATAATAAAAATTGCCATAGTTTGCATCAAAGACACATAGAGTCAATATGAAAAAAAGTATAATTCATGGGCATAAAAAATATATTCCAAGTATAACATGTGTTACTAAATCTGATTTCTTCATTGTATTTTATTTTGACAACATAATGTAACTTTTCCATAAAAAGAATCATGGAATTGAAGAGATCTTGAAGAGAAAACCGTGGATTTTTGGGGTGAGGCTAGAGACCATATTTGACCACCAAAGGGGAGACAGATTTAAACTTTAAAATGGGGCAGGCCGTTTATGAATGAACCCAACAGAAGAAATGTTGCATCAAGCTGGCCATATAATATCTGCCTAATATGAATGTTCCATGTTTATTTAGGGAGCAGGAAAGTTGATCCCAAACAGACCAGAGTAAAAAAGCAAAAATCTAACTTTGATCTATATTATTAAAGTTTACATAACAGTTCAGATATAAATATAGTCTTTATGTAACTTTTTCTGTTTTAAAAGTATTCGATAGTATCATGAGTAAGTTGTTAAACATTCATTAGAATATCAAATGCTTTTTGCCCCATTCAACAGTTATCAATCAATGGTGTATTATACTATGAGCAAAAAGACAATTGCCTGAGGCCCCAAACCAATCTATTTTAAGAAAATATTCCCTCAAACAATTCCCTAAGAGAAAAAAGTCTAAAGTCAACACTGTACATGGAGCCTGGATTCAAATTTGTTTGGGTTCCATGAAGCTATAATGTGCCACTGATGTCAAATCAATACACTACAACTATCACTCACCACTATTTATTATATTTAAATAATAAAATACATTTATATATTGTTCTCATTAACATCACAAGAATTAAGTGAAGTTAAATTAATTATAAACATTTATGGCAAAAATTACTTTAAAAATACTCCTTTTTGAATTCATGTGAAATCTTTTAAATTAAAATAATACATTCTCATTATTTATGTAAGTCTATTTTCAATATGGTATGGATGGCTTTCCTATTACTGTTACATTAAGAAATTATACATTTGTAGGCCCAAAGAAAAAATTTGTTAAAGTTTGCGAAATCCTAGAAATAAATAAATACTTTTCATGAAAGGTATTCAAGACTTAAAAAGAATAAAATAAAAAAAGAAAAATAAATGAAATTTGAAACATGAAACCTGCCTCAATTTTCAAGTATTTGGTGCGATTTCGATCGTCAACGCGATCAATCTGCATATTCTAATTCGCTACTAAGAAAGTTGATCGGATTGAAAATCGTCTACGTGTTGTTTTAAAAATATAATGTCCGCAATGAAATTAGTACTAATTAGGCCATTACTTTTTTTAATTCGTTTCCCCTATAGCAGGGATTCCCAATCCGGGGTACTCCATAGGTTGTTTAGGAGGGGGTACAGACAAAAGTTAGTTATTATGGCAGAAAAAATAGTACAGTAGAGCCTCGAAAACTCGGCACTCGATAATCCGACACTCCGGATAACTCGGCCACACCCTGGCAGGGCAAAAATACCCTTAGATAATTAATTTTCATTATAGACAGCTTTATGCTTCATAAAGTATTTTTCTCAGGTCTGTCTTATCAGGTAAATTACTGTACACAGTGTATTCATTAATTTTCATTTAGTAAAGGCTCTATGCCTTCATAAAGGACGTACTTTTTCTTTGTTTAAGGGTATTTGGGCAGTTTATTCTCTGTTGTATTCTCGAGCAAACAATACATACAAGTACAGTACAATATTTTCTGAGGAAACACGCATACTTATCCTTTTTTTAACCCCATTCCCGATAACCAGGCATTTTCACAAACTCGACCACCCTTCGGTCCACATTAGGCCGAGTTTTCGAGGCTCTACTGTA
>NW_019385013.1:75056-76234 GCF_000671375.1 Centruroides sculpturatus | reverse complement strand
GATTGAAAATTCAGCAGGAAAATCTTGAGATTAAAAGAATTTAAGAACGAAAGTCTACATATTCTGTAGAATAACTTTTATAATATACCGTATAATTTTAAATGTTTTGATAAAAATAATGAACAATAATCATCTTATAATATAAACATTGAACATTAGACAAAAGACAAATTTGACGTTCAACAAACGAACGGTAGCAAATTTTGTTCGTAATAAATTCATTCTGACTCTGGTGTATTTACACCAAGAATTATGCTTGTCCAGCTTCTCGACGTCACGAATTAGCGACATCTCGTGGTAAAAAACAGAACTACGGCTCGGAATCGTTCTGTAATTAGACGCCAGTCTACAAACAGGCAGTGCGAGATTTGCGCATGCGTTGCTCGTTGGGATGTTAGAAATGCCACGGGGGTACGCTAATGAAAAATGGTTGGGAACCGCTAGTCTATTAGAATGTTACCTTACTATAGAACTGGTTAAAATCAGTTTGGAAATAAAAATAATCATAAGAATAATAACTTTATAAAAAGATAACAGTTGCTATAATGAGTGGGAGATCATTCGCCATTCAAGTACGAAAGGACCACTGCATCACCTCCATAAATCTGGATGGAATCATCTATGAAAATTTTTGAATGATTCGGATTAGAGTCCAGATGGGAACCTTAGTACCACAGGTCGATGCCTTCAAATGATTCATATTGAATAATCGAACGATTATTCCAATCAATCGATAATCAAATTCACATATATCATTTTATTTAGTGAAATTCTTGCAATTTGTCACATGTTTACAGTTGGGTTTCAGCGTAACGCTAGAATGACTTTTTATAGTTATCGCATTATGTATATAAACGAGAAATTACTCCAACAACTTTTAACATTGTATTTTAAGAATGTAATTAAGTACAATTAAAACTATTTTTACTTTAAATAGTAATATATATACAGTATAGCGTCGTTTTCCGAAAGTCGATCATCCGAAACGTCAATCATCCGAAAGAATTCCAGTCGGCAAATTTAAATTTTCGCCAGTGCTGTGGCGCTTCAATCTTTGGCTATGTCTTGGGCTACTCAAATATTTTACGTTTTTGATACTAAATTAACATCTGAAGTATAATTTTTTATTATTTTTATATTTTTCAATATATTTATTTTGTTTGTACAAAATAAAAAAA
>NW_019385013.1:53136-72552 GCF_000671375.1 Centruroides sculpturatus | reverse complement strand
ATATTCTATATTTAAAAGAAATTATCACAATTTTTATATTTCATTTTTATAAATAATAAATAATCTCCTAACAAGTATAATTATTGATTGTTCAATCAACATTATCTAAAAACAAATTCGATAAAATATAAAAAAAAGAAATGTTAATATATTAAAATATATATTAAATTGTCTTTAAATTTTAATTATTATTACACTTGCCTTTTCCATTTTGAATTAAAAGGAAAAAATCGGTTTAATTAACAAGTTAAAAGCGACTAAATTCAGTTGGAACAGATTGTATTTATAATTCTGTTACCGTAGAAACGAATCACGTGGAAATTATAAACAATACTAGCAACGCCCTCTGAATTTTAAAAATCTTTCCGGTTGTATTTTTACAAATTTTTAATTTGTGTAAATTTGCATGATATTTTTTTAAAAAAAATTTTAATTTGATAAAATTGAGTAAAAACTCTAAAAGCTTGGTATTAAAAAGTACTAAAATGCCTCCGTATATAAAATATAAATCTGTAAATTTTAAAATTACGGTTTTAATAAAACTCAACTACAGGTAACCCTCGTATAACACGGCACTTATATAGCACGGATTCACTCTAACACGGTTCGAGAATTGAGAACATCCCCGTATAACACGGTGCTTTTATAGCACGGGTTCACTCTAACACGGTTCGGGAATTGGGTAAAACCCTCGTACAACATGAAATGTAATAAAGGGTGTGTTCTTTTATACCTCCGCGTAACTCCGTGCGAGCATTCTAATTGTTTTCGTGGCTATTTTGAATGCTCTTTCAATAATCTATTTAATGGTTAAATTTTACAATTGGGACCCTTCTTTTGCCTCTAAAAGCTCATTTTAGAATTATAGATTCCTCCATCACGATACTATCGATAGTGTGGGCGCCGCCATCTTTCTTTCACCGTCGTTCCTAAATACCCACAAACAGCAGCGCACTCCCGTTGCAGAGCGACCGCTATTAACGAACGCACCCAAAAAACTGTTACCAGTTGACGATGCTCATGCTGAGATCATCATATAGGATGAATAATCCTCTGGTAAAATATTTACTTAAATAATAAATAAGTATTTTACCTATGAAAAAAAATGAATAATAAATCTGATTTAAATAAGGATTTAACAGCATGTTTTTTTAATTTTTGGGAACCTAACTTCCCTTTTCGCACTAGTTATTTGTTTCGTATAACACAGATTCGCATAACAAGGCAATTTTTTGGAACGTAGTTCCCATGTTATACGGAATTACCTGTATTTAATTTGATAAAAATATATTATTTATTATACAGATTTGTACAAAATTGTAATTTCATTTATTTCGTGTAAGCATAATTAAAAACTTCAATATTTAAGAGTTCTACTACAATCATTAATAAAAACAATTTTTATAAAAATTTTTACAAAAAGCAATTTATAATGTAAATTATATAGAATTTAAACTAGAATTTTGCTTTGCTTGTTTGCGTAGAGAAGATGCCTTCCGGGAGAACTTTCAAAGGGAAACGGGCCCCTATTCGGGTGTTAAAACATTATCAACTGTAAATTCACAAACCGAACCTCAAAACCAGATTCATATGATTCCGACTTCTGTGTCTCGTACTTTTGCATTCTCCACGATGCAATATTAGCTGATTCTCGTCTTAAAGATTTTGTTAGGATCGAAGTGATTTGATCAAAACACATCTCTAAGTTTGGCCTTGTACGATAGTTACTATGCATAAAGGTATAAGTTAAACAACTACTGGTATTTCCATAATTATTATTTTTTTCCTGTAATTGAGTTGCAATTTCAAAAAATTGTAACTTCTAAATTCCTACTGTGGGCACGTCTGCTTCTCTGTCTTTTTTTAATCTCGAAAATTGAGTTAAGTCACGTAAAAGCAGTTACTTATTTTTCGTGAATAACTCAGTTAATATATAGTTAATCGGGAAGAAAGTCTTCATTAACTGTATATGAACTTCAAATGCAAACTGCAATTCACAATTATTTCAATTTATTTTCCTCCTAAAAGGGTTAGACAGATAGGTGCGATTATCTCGCTAACAGGAAAACTACGGCGTACAGGAGCAAAAACACTATTAATATGAGGTGGAAATCGTTTTTTCAAATGAAACAAATTAAAAGTATGATTTAAGTTACGGCCTGGCATTCTGACCATGTCACAATAAATAATCTCTCGATTTCCTAATATGTTTTTCTTACTTAATTTATGCAACTAGATAGAAATTTACAAAAACAAAATACTAAATGAGACAAACTACGATAATTTCTTTCTTTTTCTTAAATGTTGGAATCTTAGACACGAACTAAAAGCTTTTAATGCAGTAACATAATACATTTACTAGTAAAGACCATTGATGCACTTTCGTAACATGATGACAAAACAACTCTCAAATCGATCGTTTGCGTCATATTCAAAAATATCTCCTTTTATAGGAGAAGCTAAATTGACTTTACGTAACGAAATATTTTGCATTATAATCGTGGAATAGAAACTTTATCCTAACCTAACATTTTTCGCATTTACTCATTGGATAGATAAAACATGTATTCAGCTGGCACAAAACGTGGTTTGTGCATTGTTTGCCTTCTACGACCAGTCCTCTCATCGTTAGAAATATTTGGAATTAAAATGGTGTATTGCGATTGTAAAAAGCCTGCCAAAACATGGAACTATCTGTCAAAATTATATCCTTTGTACCAAACTGCTATAGAGATATTTATGTGGACTAACATAATACTTTCTGCACAAGAAGTAACAGACAATTTGGTGTGTGTTGGATGGATCCGAATGTCCCCAAACAACAAGATACTCATAAAATTTATTTTAATTACATTTGCTGTTTTTCTAGCTTTTCAATTCAGTTTTTTTAAAAGGAAGAGGATTTACTTTCCTAGAAATAACAGTGGGTACGAAGGAGAAGAAAAAATGGCTGATGATATTCAAATAATTTTTATAGCTGTTCTTACACTTTTCTTTTTTTCAATAATTCCATTTGTTACTGCAATTGACTTATTTCTGTATCCTACTTTAAAGGAAATAACTAATTCCGAGTTTGAACTCGCATTCTGTAATCTGAATATCACATTAATGTGCATTTACGGAATTGGACAATTAGATTATTGTGTTCTTGTTATAGGTGCAGGTGCCGTCATTATCTCAAAGAGATTCAAGAATTTATCTGTTGCAATCGATGAACTGAAAAAAAGACGAAAGTTTTCTAAAGAATAAAATCGAAACTTTGATTGAGACTCATTGGGAATTATGGACTTATTTACAAGAAGTAAACCTAGTTTGTGAAGCATATGTTCCAGCCGCATATTGTTGCGGAGTGTATCGGACAAGTTTCTTCTTCTGCGCAGTTGTTTTCTTTGGACTTGATGATATAATGCGTCTTGCACTTTCTATTATGTTGATAATTCTGGTTGTTGCAACTATGGTTCTATCTTTTCAACTATCTCGTTTCACATCTTTGGTAAGTAAATCACATATATATTTTTTAAAACTAATTTTAAATATGTTTAATTGGATATATGTGAATCCAAATCATTTACCAATGATATTTGTTATTGTTTCTATGACAATCAAAAATTATTGTCTGCTTATATATTAAGGCATTGCTAATTCAGAAACGCAAAATGGTTAAGGGCAAGATATTTTCAGCGTTGAAAAGGGTAAAATAAGTGTTTCGAGAGAAGCTGGTTGAATCAATTAATTCTACCGCTAAAAAAAGCGAAAGATCGAGTTGCATGATCAAAAATTATTTGACGTTAGGCAAGGAAAATGGAGTTAAAAAGAGTTTTACCGAAAGACCGCAAAGCAGATCAAAACTAATGCTTACAGACATGAACAATGCTGCTAGAGTGACTTGGACCAGAAATCACATTACCTGAGGATGGTTTCTGGACAACAGGGTTCAAAGTCACGGATTGGCCAGGCATGTCATCGGATTTGAACTCCGCGGAGAATGTCTGGGACCACTTGTCAGGAAAGTGTGCGCAGATGGAAAGCAATGTGATAACAGCACAGAACTGAAGACTGCAATCATTAAGAAACAGAGAAATTCTTAAAGGTTTTTTTCAAAAGTTGATTATATCGATGACGGACAGAGTTTCCCAAGTAATCGTAAACAAAAGAGAGCATTCCGGTTATTAGCTTTCATAAATAACCTCGGAAATATCATTTTCAGTTTTATATTAATAAGTTGATTATAATATCACGTTAAATCTTATAATTAATGACCAATTCAAGAAATTCATTTCTTCAATAAAATTATTCTATTGTTTGTATTAGAATTTTATACTTTGTACATAAATGTACAAAGACGTTAAAATACATAAAATGAAATTTGGATATCATCCATTTCATCATCTAAAATAAATTTTAAAATCCGAGTGTTGTTACCTTTATTGAACATAACAATTTAATATAATTTTAATATTTAAAATTCTATTAAACTTTTATAGAAGTGCATTATACACTAAAATATGTCATGATGTTTTATTCAATTATATAAAATAAAATTTTGTGCTCTATTTCTAATTAATTTTTCACTTGAATTTGATCTTTTATTCTCTTCTTAATCATAATTGTTAAATAGTGTTATTATTGTTTCTACTAAAATAATTATTAATAGAAATTTTAATATGGTAATTTATAACTACTTTTAATACCGAACAACTCTATTAAACCTTGAAATTATATTTTAAAGGAATCTTAAAGAACAAATTACAACTTACAAATATCAGATAACCAAATAAATAATGTTGAATTTTTGAAATGTGAATAAAAATAATTGCATTTTATGTTTAAAATAATTTTATTCACGAAAAAATCTTTCTGTTTGGTAAACTTCGAAGGTAGCTGTTCATCACGAGTGTTTAAACTTTGATTAAACTCTCACAGCAGATTTGTACACGAGCAGATACAAAGAGTATATGACGAATTATCTTAGGCAAATCGACGAAGTATTTTTGATTTTACAAGAAAACGCCCAATTACACATTACATAAATTACGAAAACGAAAACAATGCAAATGGGATGGAAATTGCTACTTCATCATTCCTATTCTGTTTACTTATAATCGTCGAATTAACTTTTTCATATCTTTTTAAATATTTGGACAAACATATGCATAGAAAACAATTTACAAATCACGCAGCTAAAAAAGAAAAACTTCAATTTTTAATACAAAAAATGGTATTTTCAAATTGGCCTCCCATAAGGAAGATATAATTAAACGTAAAGGTAAATATTTTAAAAAAGAAAACTATTTTAAACAAAAAATACAAGCATTTTATTTACATTTTAAAAACGACATTATTTATTTCGTTACCTGATAATAATTCATAACATCGTAATTCTTCCGTAAATATATTTCGGAAGAAAAATGAAACTGATAAATATAATTATGAGCATATCCAGAAATTTATTTTCTAATTGTAATTAAAAACAAAACCTAACTGTGAATAATGTGAAGCTCGAATACGAAAGAAATTTCTTAAAACTGGGTCGTTGGTGCCAAATAGAAAGAAATCACGGAAAATAAAAATAAAGTTTTTCTTCGTAATTTGTGTTAAATTAGAATCTTGTAAAATATCATGTAAAACAAAATATGTATTAAAATATAAATTTTCGTCTATAATAACGTATCTTCTATTACCAGGACTTATTATACTGGCACTACAGAAAATATTACAAAGTTTTACAAAGAAACATTTTTTATTTTACAAAGTTTTACAGAGAAACATTTTTTATTTTACAAAGTTTTACAGAGAAACATTTTTTATTTTACAAAGTTTTACAGAGAAACATTTTTTATTTTACAAAGTTTTACAGAGAAACATTTTTTATTTTACAAAGTTTTACAGAGAAACATTTTTTATTTTACAAAGTTTTACAGAGAAACATTTTTTATTTTACAAAGTTTTACAGAGAAACATTTTTTATTTTACAAAGTTTTACAGAGAAACATTTTTTATTTTACAAAGTTTTACAGAGAAACATTTTTTATTTTACAAAGTTTTACAGAGAAACATTTTTTATTTTACAAAGTTTTACAGAGAAACATTTTTTATTTTACAAAGTTTTACAGAGAAACATTTTTTATTTTACAAAGTTTTACAGAGAAACATTTTTTATTTTACAAAGTTTTACAGAGAAACATTTTTTATTTTACAAAGTTTTACAGAGAAACATTTTTTATTTTACAAAGTTTTACAGAGAAACATTTTTTATTTTACAAAGTTTTACAGAGAAACATTTTTTATTTTACAAAGTTTTACAGAGAAACATTTTTTATTTTACAAAGTTTTACAGAGAAACATTTTTTATTTTACAAAGTTTTACAGAGAAACATTTTTTATTTTACAAAGTTTTACAGAGAAACATTTTTTATTTTACAAAGTTTTACAGAGAAACATTTTTTATTTTACAAAGTTTTACAGAGAAACATTTTTTATTTTACAAAGTTTTACAGAGAAACATTTTTTATTTTACAAAGTTTTACAGAGAAACATTTTTTATTTTACAAAGTTTTACAGAGAAACATTTTTTATTTTACAAAGTTTTACAGAGAAACATTTTTNAAAAAAATAACTGTAGTAAGAAAAACAAATGAAAAATGCGAACTAATGTAACGTCGTATGGTGAGTTTTTGTTCGTATCGTGGAGCAAAAATATGTTCGAATTTCATGTCGTATCCTGAAAATTTCGTATGCTGGGGCGTTCGTAACCTGAGGTACCACTGTATATACCAATTTTAGAATTTTTGTTTATGATAATTATTTTAATTTGTCAAGATGTACGGAAAATTCATCGAAATCGATAAATTGTGTTCTGCTGATTTACCGTTAGAAACCAAAATGAAGGTAATTCAAATATATTCGAATTCTTTGTTTCGGTCTATAAGTTTAATATTATTAAACTTTTTTTCTTTAAAAGATGCTGAACTTTATGAAAAGATACGGTAAAACTCCATTTGGAGTAAGCATCGGCGGATTCTTTTATGTTAAAAAGAACTTCTTTATTCGAGTAAGTTCGTTTAATATATTCCGTTTGACTTTATGAAACTTGTAAAAACATCTATTATAACTGCGTGTATAGTTTACAAATCTATTTTATTCGATGAATTTCAGTAAATATATAACTCTCTTTAGGTATATGTCTTATGAACTAAGTCTCTAAGTGATTAATACAGCATTTTTTATAATGCCTAGCCATTACGAATAATGACTAAAATGTGTGTGCTGTCCAATAAATATTGATTAATTTATTAAATTAACCAGACATTATTAATACGCTACATTTTTGGGGGCAATTTGATTAAAAATCTCCACTTTTTTCATTACGAATTATTTATTTTTGCGAATTATTTCAAAGTGTTTTAAAAACAGCTCGTAATTTTTTAAAAGTATTACAGTATTAACTGTATTAATTAAACTCATATTAACGAAAGTATTATTAACAAATTTTTATATCAATCAAAATATGAACTTTAAAGGAAACTTCTGAAAATTCACTTTTGGTATAAATTACATAAATATTAAATGTTTTTTCAGTTTATTTATTCGACCAATTACGATTTTGATGATATTTGGAATTACATAATTTTCTTTGTAGCATTTGCATCTATTGTATTAGATTTGTAAGTAATTTTGCAGCAGTATCGACTATAGCTTTGGCCTCCAGAAATTGATGGCATTCTTGCACATTCTCTAAGAGAAATTTTTGCTCCCTGAACATCTCCAACAAAAATAAAGTTTTATTTACAAACAGTAAATTTGTTTCTGGTAATATTAAATCTATTTAATATGCCATGTTAGATACCCAATTTGTAAAGGGCACTTCAAACGACACCCTAAAATATTTTTTTCATTATTGCGGGCTCGATTTACATCTGGTACACGAATCCTTACTGTATCATCAACAGTAGTTGCTAGGTATTTGGAATTCGATGTATTAAATCAGTTATATTGCTATGTGAGGGTGAATTATAAAATAATCTTTTACTTTGGACGGTACCTCATCTTTCAGAGTGCACAAGTTTGACTTGCTTCGTCCTTAGTTTTAAGAAGAGTCTCTAGATCTTCCTCCTTATCATCGTTGGTCAACGATTCATTCGGTATAAAATTCTTTGGTCCAATTTTTAACTTTGTTTCAAACATGGCCTGATAGGGACTGAAGTTTATACTTGTGTGATGCGCTGGATTTTTCATCAGTTGTACAAAACGTAGCCTAATTTTTTCGACCATTTGTTAGTGTTGTTAGTCTCCAACCAAGAACTAAACATATTTTCTACGTCTTGATTACATCTTTCAATTGAACCCTAACTTTGTGAGTGTGTGGGTTTTCCTGTACAATTGTCAACTCGAGCCATTTTTTATGACATTATTGGCGAATTCTCTGTCGTTATCGCTTTGCAAAACACTTGGTACACCAAATTCCGGATTAATCAAAAACCTGTATTAATCACTTAGTCCATAACCTATACAGTATAATAATTTTTACACATTGTTTTACAGTTTTTGAGTGCCTTATATTCATCGCTGTCTGTGTTAACAGAACTTTTAATAGCAAAGAAACCACCTTCTTGTAAAGTACAGATAAGAGATCTCATTCAATAAAGCTATTGAATTAAATTGTCTCACGGGCTGATTTGAAAGTGTGAATACAGAAGACTTAATACAAGGAAATGAGGTATTTTTGTGTTCGAAAAAAGAAATCGACTGTAGACTTATCAGAAAAATTGAAATCTCAACGAAGTCAAAAAGAAAATACTCCTTACGAAACTTCAAGATTTGACTGTCGATTCTTTCGTAGAAAGTTAAGACATCCGTTCGAGAATAAATTTTTGTGTCAGTAAATTTATAAAATGTATTTAAGTTTACTTTTTAATTTTATGTTATTATCACTTTTTATTAATTTGTTCTAATGTAGTTATAATTATTACTTAGTTGTTTATTATATATTAAAAATACTAGCCTACTTACGGGTTAATTAACACGCACACACAGACACAAACACTTATAAGGGAAGGTAGGGCAAGATGAGAGCGTTAAGGTTTGAAAAGTCATAAGATGGCAACCACTTTGATGAGAACAATAATTTTTTTATTCTCAGCAACTACAACATTTGGTAACATATAATACAAAATTTAATTTTTGAGAAAGTTTAATATTTTAAAATTATATGTAAATGCACCATCTTGCCCCACCCATGGGGTATGATGGGAATATTATTTTTATATATAAGGACAAATTATAATGGTTAAACTGTCGTTTTCTTTAATATTGGCACAAGAACAGTTTGCCCATTTATCGCAACTGCTACATTTAGCCCAACTATCTGTAGATACAGAGTATAACCCTTCACAATAGAAGCATTCTGTGTCATTGGTCTTTTGTTTCTTGTTAGGCCTATCCTTGCTGAAGGGGTTTGTTTGTCGTCTCTGCAGCAATAAAGTCTGCCTCCGAAAATACTTCTGGATTCATAGGCTATATTCATGGTCAACCTGGGGCTAGACGAGTACCCCATCTTGCTCCAACGTACACTTTACATATTGACTGCAAACACAGGTAAACTTCATTTCAAAACTAAACAATTACAGTCTTAAAGGTTACTTCGAATACCATAATATCTTCATCTAAAAGGTAATGTAAAAGTTCACAATGATCGTTACTTTATAGAAACTTTTTAGCAGGCGTAAAATTAGATGAAGCATTGCTGAAACATGAATAACGTGTCTTACTTCCAAACAAAGAGAGCAATTTGGACGTTCTCTCGCTCCATGATCCCTTTCGAAGTAAATATTTAGTTCCCCAAATAACAGCTAGATAAAAGCACATTAACCACAAATAAACAGACGTCCCCGTCTTACTCCATGACCGCATCTTGCATCATCTTTCCCTATATATATATATATATTTATATTTATATTTAGACTATTCTCTTGCACGCTAAAAGGCATGGAAANGATAGCTGTCTTTATTGTCGAATTTCCGAATATGCTTTAATTACTTTAGACATTGTGTTCTTTGATAGTTTTATTTGAATGTATGCTTCCAATAGAATAAATTTGACTTTGTTCAAAATATGTTCGTTACACTCGATTGGTTTTTTTATGTTTTAGGGCGCAATGTTAAATAGTTCAAGTGAATGATAATATATTTATATTTATATTTATGATATTCTCTTGCACGCTAAAAGGCATGGAAATCTTTTATATAATATCTACTTTATACAATCGCGTCTTGCCTTTATTTTCGCGTTTAATGTTTTCGGGTCTTAATGTAATATCGCTCTTTTTGTACATTACCACGCTAGATACGTTGTCGGGTTTAAATTGACTACATGCGTTTGTCTGTGCTATCACATTTTTATGTATTATTGTGCTAAACATTCACACTTTTTGCACATAATCGCATTATCGTGCCATTCTTTTACTGCTCATCATCACGCCATTACATCATTTCTCGTATCTACAAAAAGAATGAATATACTTCACGCAGAATTTAGCGGAGAGATTTCACAAATTAACATATGCATATCACGAATACAGAAACACTTTGCAACTATTGCGGGTTAATTTTACACAAGTATTGGACGTAGAAAAAGCCAACGGGCAAATTGCACAACGGAAAAACTCATCCTAAGAAGATCGAACAGATTACACAAACGATCAGAAGGATTACATCTTCAACGTGTGGCGTGGCAAGAAATATTTCTCATTATGCAGAATTGAGAGAAAGAATCCCACAATTTAACGGAACGATTTCGAGTAATTAAGGACAAATTAGTAGCGAGGTTGAGGCCGAAGTTTTAAACGCAAAAACGTGTATGGCGGACGTTCAGCGCCGCTTTCCTGTAAGCCTAGAAGTTTGACAATGGTGTTTGGATAGTCAGTGGAATCATGCTCGACATTCTAAACACCATTGTGAAACTTTTAGGCTTACAGGGAAACGACGCTGAACGTCCAACGTACACGTTTTCGCGTTTAAAACTTCGGCTTCAACCTCTCTAATGTGTGTAGATTAGATTGTTGCTCATGCGAAAAAGACTGTTTTTTACTTTTACGGCTCTGTTTACAGTCGACCCCCCCATTACCCGGTTGGTTCGTTTCGTTTTTTTTATGAAATTCATGTTGTAAGAGTCCTTAATTAAATATATGAGCCAATCATAGCCCGGCACGTATGCAGTTTACGGACTACGGTTGTTTGAAAGGTTTTCTTCCATAAAATTAATCGATTCTAGACTAATTTGACTCAACATTTCCAAAACAAGTATAATTTTTTGGGAATAATCCATATAAACCAGTGGTTCTCAACTGGGGGTACGAGCATAAATCGAAGGGGTACATCTAACTTTCATTATAAAATGGTGTATGATAATCAATTTGCTGTAAATTATTAACACAAGAAACAACAAAAACTTTCTTTAAAATATCCCAGTGTAAACACTGATTTCTCTTTTAACAGTCTAAACAACTTGTTTCTCCACTTGATTTGCCTGTCTATTTGTGCTGTTAGTGCCAAGTGAACCTGTAGTCTAGTAAAATTACAGAGTAACTGAGCATTAACTTTAGAATAGAAAAAAAAAAAATTGTATTTTATAATTATTGCTTGATAAGTTTGGGGCTTTTCGTGTTTTTACTGGACTACTGGTATTAGGAATAACGAGGCCTGGATCGTACCCCCACCATGCAATGCATGTCACTGCATGCACATATTACTTAATACTTAGCAAATTTAGACGTTACATTTGCTACAAAAATTGAAATATTTATGTATTGTTATGCACATTATAAATTCGCAGCCATTACTTTCAAGGTCAGTACACAATTATAATCTCTATTTAACAACGTGGGAACCAAATTTTGAAAAAATTGCTGAAGATTTTTTATCGCAACAATTATCACATAAAATTTTGTTAGAAATTATTGTAGAATAAATTTTCTTTATTGTTAATTATAATTATTTATTTTTAGGGAATGTAATTTATGCATGTATTGAAATGACTTCTGTGATTTTATATAATATACAGTCGACCTTCCTATAACGCGGTAGATACGTTCTGCTTTATAAGAATTTTGCGTTGTAGGAATCCTTAAATACCTGAGTGAATCACAGCCTGGCACGTGTGCAGTTTACGAACTATGGCTGTTTGAAAAGTTTTCTTCCATAAAATTAATCGATTCTAGACTAATTTGACTCAACATTTCCAAAACAAGTATAATTTTTTGGGAATAATCCATATAAACTATGCTATAAACAAAAAATTGTAGGATTACTTACCGAGTGTGCACCGTTCGACGATGCCATTGATTAAGCTTGTTTTCGTTGCTGAGCAGCGCACCAAACGGCGGGCGTGTTTTCTGATAAGTTATTTTTCTGCGAAAAATTCGTTGAACTTTGAAGACATCATTAATAGAAATAATTTTTATGGTCGTTGAATAAGAAATGTTTATTCCACAAGAAATGTATAAAATTACAGTACTGTATTAGACTTACAGTACCTAATTTAGGTCTATATACTGTACAAACGATAGTAAACTCAACTTACCCGCCTAAACTCTCTGCAGCGTGTAAGTAGTTCGGCTGCTCGTCCACTATTGGTCCAGATTCGACCAATCTTGTCGCGACATGAGTCGGTGATGACGTTTTACCGCATTTTACGAGTCTCTGTTAGCGTCTTTATACGAATACAGTCGCAATTTTTTCGCCGCGATATACGAATCTGCATTATATGAACCCGCGTTATAGGGAGTCTACTGTACTTATCAAATAATAATAAATACATGTATGTACCTGATTAAATTTTTTATTATTTACACAAAATAAGTAATCCACTTTTAGTTATAGTTAGTTAGAGTATTTTTATGGCACTCAGTTATAAGGGCTGTATACATCTAACGCAGTAATTATAAAATTCACATACAAAAATATAAGGGATACTTGAGAAACAATTAATGGACTAATAGGGTACATCAACAAAAAAGGTTGAGAACCACTGGGTTAATTGATACATAAGAATATGCACACACACTTTCATATATATTTTATATATAAACTGTATGTAGTGTTTAAAGTTAATGTAAATTATGACATAGATGAGTTATCTTCCTAATAAATTGTGACGGTAACATTCGGATGTTACGTCACGATTTATTAGGATTAGATTTCATTAATAAAAGTGAAGAAAGTTAAATAAAAACTTCACCTAGTATTTTTTGTTTTTTTATGCTTTCCACATTCATTATACTCTTTACATATATTGTACTGTACAGTACATGTTTCATGCATCCATTTTTGCACGTCGTATATCGAATCAAATCGGCTTTACTTGTTTCGATTTTGTAACTTAATTATATGATAAACAGGTGTTTTTTTCATTTTAAGTACAGTACATAGTAAAAGGCACCATGAGGAAAGACGAATATGAAGAAGTCTTGCAAAATCGGTTGCTGCCGCAGGTTTTTATGAAAGATGGCGCTCCCTGCCAAACAGCCAGGTCTGCAAAAACATATCTACAAAAGCAAAATATCCCTCTGTTGGATTGGCCGGGAAATAGTTCCGACATGAACTTATAGAAAATGTGTGGGAGCTCATGAAGAGAGGAAGTGACCAAACAGGTCATCACAACCGTAATGCAGCTTTAAAAAAAAATCATCATGTGTGGAGTCATCATCCATACATACAGGAGATGGTCCTGTCTTGCATCCACAGCATGCCGTGCCGGATTAAGGCTTTCCTAGCTGCAAAAGGTGGCAAAACAAAATACTAAAATTTAAATGGCAATTTTGTATTTTCTTATTATGTTAATAAAAACAAAAATTGTCAGTAAATATAACGTTTTGTTTGTATTAGTACCTACGTAATAAAGTAAACTGTACATTACAGGTTAAATTCATTGGTAATAAATATTCAAAAACCAAATTGTAGTAGCTGATAATTAAGATTTGCACAAAAACTATAATGCGTCTAATAATTTGGCCAGGGACTGTATGTATTTTTTACAGTTGGAAAAGACCAATAGTACAGTACACCAGAATAATCCTCAAAAGATAAAATTACAAAGACTTTATAATTTCATTTATTGACAACTTTTCTGCTATTAAGTTAGAGAATTATTCTTAACAAAGTACTCGCGGAAACACACTTAAGTTTAATAATCTCTGTTTTATTGCATTTTATTTCGTGCTTTTGTATCGATAGAAATGCGCAAGTTTTTAAAATGACTGTTTATATTTTTCTTTCGTTATGAATCGCGTACATTTTCTTCTGCTTTGACTTTCAATTTAATTGCGAGAAAGAATATTTCAACTTTAATTGTAAATTTGTCCAAAAATAAAATGTGCAGATATAATACTGTATTTAAACTGATACACGTAATCAATCAATATAAAATCAAAACGTTTTATTAAGTAAAAGTTTATACACATTTAATTGTTCAACATAATTATAATTGTAGCTTAGACATATGCTAACTGCGATAGTTCTCTTTTGTTTTCATTCAGGTGTCCACTGTTAACACGCACGTTGCAAACGAAAATCCATTATTTTCCGGTCAGAATTTCATCGTCAGTTGAGAGATTTCAAACGACCGAAGACGGTGCTAAGTCGTCACCGTCGACTTTAATTAACTGAAGTGGAAGAACACGTCCCTCGTAAGCGATGACGAAGGACATGTATCTTTGCAAAAATTGTCAGCAGGAAAGGGAAGACGCCAAACCGCCATTAAAAGTCACATCCGGTCATTAGGTCACAGCCAGGTAAAAGTCCACATCCGGGTAAAAATGTCACAATCGGGAATAAAAGTCACATTTAATAAGAAGACCTCGGAGTTTTATTTTTTCCAGAAGAAGAAAATCTTCTTCCACCAAGGCTTCTTTTTCCTCTTTTTCAGGATCGATTTACACTCCCCTTCGACTCCTTCCTCGCGTGCCTCTCTCTGCACCGACCATTCCGGCACTTCTGGGTATCTCTTTTCCAGATAGTCGATGACAGACGAGGTGCTCTCATCGGGAATGGTGACAATCACTCGTTTCTTGTCGGGTTCCTTCGCACCCTCCAGCACTTCTTTCGGACGCACGCGAATCACTCGAATCGAAGAGGAAGACGTTCCTGATGTCGAGGAGCTTTCCTCCGCACTCTCTCCTCCAGAGGTATTCCAATTCTTTAGTGCTTTAAAATTATCCACCCTGCAAACAATAAAAACCGAGTATTAAATATTGTAGAACGAACGTTAAATTAAGAGAATATTCAAAAATCATAATGTAAATACGACAGAAAGTTTTAGAAAATGACCGTTTTAAGTATAAGAAAAATTCTGAACAAAAATGAATATAAAGTTGTAATGGAATATTCGTTGTGGCAAAATTATCGCTGCTAATTGTGATCTAGTACCTAGCAATGTTAAAAAATACCTAAATGTAGAACGATCAGGGACTAAACTTACCTAAAATACTCGCAAAAACTGCAGCAAAACTTTCCGAAAATACTCGAAACAATCGCATTCGAACAAAGCAACAGACGATTGTCGAAATTCTATTGTTGCGTGACGTCTCAGTTCAATGCTAAAAATATCGATATTTTGAGAGAATTTCGATTTCGAAGTGTCTTTTTATAGAAACGGACCATTTTGATTTTTGTCTGTCGTCTTTCACTCACGCCCACAGAGACGAGGTGTAATCCATTTTGTTAGAGTTAGCATGTTCGAAGACGCTTATAAATTAAGTCGATTTTACTAAAATTGAGCAATGGTAGAATTTTCTGGAACTGTTGTTTGTATATTGTTGTTGGGCTGCAAATTGAACCCATTGTAGATATATAAATGCCCACTGTCGTCCATTTTCCTCAATCTCGAGAACGCAGTTAGGTAGATGAAAGTCGAGATTACATATGATACACGCTCCCGTGATTCTATGTGGCAGCGGCCATTTTGAGAGTTATCGATAGACTACACTCCAAGCGTAGTTCCTGCGTGAGTCGACTATTATTACGTATGTAAATGCTCAAACCTTTAAACAATGGGTTATTATATGGCACCAAATTGTAAAAGTAAATCTACAGGCGTTCGATTGTTTAGATTTCCTGCAAATAAACGGAGGAAAGCAAAATATAGCGTAGACATCAAGAGATGGTTCATGATGCAGTTCAAAGAGTTTATATGTGAAAAGTTCGTAACAATGGTTTAAAAACGAGTGGATACTCTTCGTGTCCATGAACGAACTATACATGGAAATTTATAAATGATACTGGCAATCCAGATATAAAACAAATGTATTTTTTCCATTTTTTATCTGATGATAAAATAATTAAACATATAACTGTTTTAATATGATCATATTGTATTTAAAAATAAAATTATGAAGATGGTATTGACTTATACTCTCAATATTCATNTAAATACGACAGAAAGTTTTAGAAAACGACCGTTTTAAGTATAAGAAAAATTCTAAACAAAAATGAATATAAAGTTGTAATGGAATATTCGTTGTGGGAAAATTATCGCTGCTAGTTGTGATTTAGTACCTAGCAATGTTAAAAAATACCTAAATGTAGAACGATCAGGGACTAAACTTACCTAAAATACTCGCAAAAACTGCAGCAAAACTCTCGAAAATACTCGAAACAATCGCATTCGAACAAAGCAACAGACAATTGTCGAAATTCTATTGTTGCGTGGCGTCTCAGTTTAATGCTAAAAATATCGATATTTTGAGAGAATTTCGATTTCGAAGTGTCTTTCTATAGAAACGGGCCATTTTGATTTTTGTCTGTAGTCTTTCACTCACGCCCACAGAGACGAGGTGTAATCCATTTTGTTAGAGTTAGGATGTTCGAAGACGATCATAAACTAAATTGTATTTAATTTAAATTGAGCAATGGTAAAATTTTTTGGAACTGTTGTTTCTATATTGTTAAACCCATTGTAGATCTATAAATGCCCACTGTCGTCTGCCTGTCAGTCCTTCCTCAAAATGAAAACTTTAATATTTCGAAATTACAATAATATAAAAATTTGTAATTGTCACTTTTATTTCCCTGTAAGGTTAGATTCTATTAGAACATATTGCACTTAGATGGCTGCACTCAAAGAACTGTTTAGGTTGTCTGTAGGAGCCGACATCTTCTGAAGTAGTACTGTTGTATCTCCAGGAAGCGCGAATAAACAGTAAATTGACGAAGAAAGAGATTCATACGTTCTTAATGACATAGGAGTGTGCAAGACAACCGATGATCGCTTTAATCGTCATGATTAAACAATAAACAATAGTACTTATAATAGCTTAGAGATTCATTATATACTTTTTAAAGTATTGTTTTTATCCTAATAACTTATTTTCTAAAATTATTGTAAATGCATATTTAAGAAAATACAGCATTTTGTGTTTGTCTAGTTATGTTAGAAAATGACTATTAATCAGTTATAATCATTTGTTATAAATTTAGCCGATACTTAAAAGCAAAAATAAGTTATTTGCTGATCTCTTGGTTTATACATAAACTTTCATAGATTTCTCTGCTTTGCATAAATATGTTTGCACTTTACACTATTAGAAATTTATACAAATTACATTTTCATATTATATTTATGAAGCAATCATTGTTAATGTAGACCTATCAATTTTTACTGTCCATCTCCTGTCTTTACTTAATCGACAGAACTGAGTTATATAGATGGAATTCGAGAGGAGGTATGGAAACTGTAGGCACCGGATGCACAATGAACTATATACGAACGTTTGGTGCCAATTAATAGATGACCGACGTTGAAGGAAAAGTATGATTTACAGGGGAAAGCCACTACTAATTTTAGATGGAGAACGTATATTTTAAATTAAATAAATTATAAATATGATTAAAAATTAACTTGTGGCATTGTGACTAAGTCACAATGCTGAGACAAAATTTCTCATTTTCTCTTGAAAAGGGGCCAGTATGGTTAAATTGAATTAAAGTGCCTCTCCACAAGATAAAGAAAGAAAGAAAACTCACAGTTTCAAGACCAGAATCCAACTAAGAAAAAGAAAATTGACAGAATTCTATAAATTCTGTTGTTTTTGCTGTACTTTAGGCGAGATTTCCGATTTACAGGTACTTAAGAACTTACCTGATATAATCATTCAATATTTTATATTATTAGTACATAAAACCTTGGTTCTTGCTTTCAGAAACATCAATGAAGATTTATTTAAAAAAAGCTATGAATATTGAAGTGAGAACTGAGAGGGAACATTTTTATGATTTTTAGTCAATATTTTAGAATATTTTAAAGCTGTAAAAAGATAGAAAGTTTATTTTTCTTGTCATCTTTGCACTTCCTGTGAGTCATTTGAGAAGTGACTTTGTTCTTTCAAAAGTGAAAGTATCATCTCATAGTTCCCTTAGGAACAGAGTTTGAAAGGAATCGTGACAATCCTCATCAGTCTACTGATTCTGTATGTAAGGTAAAGATTGCCTCTTTACCGCGCTTTTAATTATGTACCGGTAAAGCCGTACTTATAGCTACAAGCTATAATTAGCTTTCTGATTAAGTTTCGTCCTTATTTTGGTGCATCGATTTTGGATTATGAAAGAATGATATGAGAAGACTTTCATTCAAGAAAAAAGTCTTACACAACATCTCCAGGTAACGAATGAAGTAATTGTAAAACTTTCTGGCCGCCGCGAATAAGTGTAAACTTTCAGACAGGGCCTGCTCTAGCGGTTACGTCGCTTCGGACAAAAAGACAAATTGCCGCACCTTAAGAATATATATATTTAAATAAAGGTACATATTTTTAATTTTCAATAAAAATCAAATCATTTTATTTAAATTTTAATAAAAGCATATATTTAGAAAGGAACACATAACATAACATTGATAATCAAAGGGTACAAAACAGTAGAAATTAATTAAGAAATATCTGTACCTAGCCACAAATTGTAACCCATATAATTTTTTACATTTTTAAATGCTATCAAACAATCAAAATGCCATTATTTTGAAAATAAAACAAGGTAACATCAACTGCGCTAAAATCACGATAAACTTTTTCTCTTACTTTCAGTTCTGCAAACTTTTTTATCGCATCACTTTGTGAGATAAGCCGGAGGCTGTAGGGGGGGTTACCCTATTAACCACTTAATCGGCACAGGCTGGCGAAGCCCGATCTCGACGTCGACGGATGGCTTAGGAGGGCAAAAAGTGAGTGAGAGTGCGTTTGTAAGCCGGCAGGCGTCCTTCCAATGACAGGAGACAGGTTTAACAAATAAACAAAGCATTTATTAAAATAACAAATCTTGATTACAGGAGGCGATAATAATATTACGGTTAAATGCGGTTAAATATGAGCTAACTATCTTACAGCTAACAGCTCTGACAGCTAAGCCTATCCTCGGAGAGAGAGTTCACAA
>NW_019385013.1:47552-52539 GCF_000671375.1 Centruroides sculpturatus | reverse complement strand
AATATATTGTATTCTATTCAAGTATTATTTGTCAGTTTATTGTCAAATAATTTAATTTAAAATTTTATTTTTGGAATTTTTTGAAAGCTATTTATAAATTAAAAATATATCTACACATCTATTACTTATTATAAAATGAGCATTACATTGACAACATTTATTAATAATACTATTGAATTTTATCTTAATTTTATAACCAACCATGCTTTAAATAAATAATTATAAATTTGTTTATATTATATTATTATATTCTCTAATTTTTTTGATGTTATTGCCTATATACGTAATTGCATCAGTTGTAGCACCTACTTAATTAATTTCAATCACTTCAGCAAATGATATGGATGATTGTTTCTTTTAAACTATTTGATGAAAACGTTACGTAAAATTGGGATTGCATAACACAGGTCTGCAAGTAAAAAACTGCATAGGAATTTTATACATTTTCTTACAGATTTCAACTTGGAAAAAACGAAAAAAATGCCAAAAAATATTCCATCTCGTCAATTTTTTTGTTATACTCAAGTTTTGTTTGTGTTTAGCGTAAAATTCCTAGTTAACTTAAAATTTATTATTCTTTTCTTTTATTTAAAAATTGGCCTTAAAATTAACACTTCTTACATTAATTCTATCAATTATAGCTAGACTTTGTAATAAATAAATAAAAATGTTAATGGTTGAAGAGAGTAATGGTAGGGGGAGGTTGGTTAAGTAGTTTTAGCGTTAGGAAGAAGGTCGCATGATCGTGCAGAAACAGGTTAAAAGTTGAGGTTGAGCATGTTTCGACATGTTATCCGGGATACTAGGAATAAATATAAACAACCTGCTAATGTTTCAACAAGCTAAATAAGTTCAGTATTTTGCTGGCCATCTAATGCCACACTCAGTTTATATCCAGCATTCGAACTAGAGTTTCTTTCCCGGGATCCCATTTTCCCGGGATTTTCGCCGTTTATTCCCTACGAGAAAAATCCCGGGAAATTTTGTTTTCCCGGGAAATCTCGCATTTCAATAATAATTTTCCATGTCAGGTTTTCTTTCTATTATTTATTATACGAAAAGTTGCATCTTGAAGACTCACCTAAAAGAGAAATTTTGAGGTTTCTTGCTGCATATTATTACCTATGCTTTACAAGTCTCTACTTGTTAGTTCATCTATATATATAAAATTGCTTGTCCTGACTGACTGAATGACTCACTGATTCATCATCGCCCAGAGCAAACCGCTGGATCTAGAGAGGTGAAATTTGGTACACAGTTAGCGTATGTCATGAAAACGCACACTAAGAAGGGATTTTTCGAAATTCCCCCGCGGGGGGTGAGGGAGAGCATTAAGGCTTAACCGGAAGAACGGCTTCTACTGTACTATTTTAGATGCGATTTTTTGTTTTCAACTACGTTTAGTCTTCATTGAGTACTTAGGTGTATTAAATTGATAACATTTCAGACATTGTTATAAATATTTTTATCTATTTCGATTTTAAAAATGTTCGAACCGTTTTAAATTCGAATTTGTTATTGCATATTGGTTCGATTATTGAATGATTGTAAACGTTCCAGAAAATTGATCAAATTGAAAATAGTTCGTTTGATTCTCGGCAATTCTCTTCAGCGGTAGGTGTTATATAACAATTACTATGGTTATTGAAATATTGAATGTAAATGGGGTTTGCTTGCAAAACCTCCGCGGACGAAGTCGCGGGTAACAGCTAGTGTAATATCAATGTATTGTGTTTGCGCATCATTGAACAGCGGAGACTTGCTGAAAGTAAATATCACTCATCGCACTTTATTTTTTATTTCATCTTTAGAAATAATTAGTATTTTTTTCGTAATCATTAAAACTTCCAATGAAACGCTTTATTTTACTTTCATTTTATAATGTTGGAGAACATAAATTAATTGAGCCTAATCTGTCCGTATGCATGAGATTGGCCCTACATTTTTAGTTACTTACTAGAAAATAAATTAAATTATTCGAATTTATGATATTCCTGTATTATCTTTTTTATTCATATAAAATTCTATTTTACTATCTCATCCCGGAATTTCCCGGGATCCCGGGAAAAGAAATTATTTGTCCCGTAATACCGCTGGAAGCAAATTTCCCGGGAAATGAGAAACCCTAATTTGAACGCTACTGTGCTTGTATTTTTATTTCTGGAATATGGCTCGCAGAGGTTGTGTAACTTTTCCCGACAGCTTCTGTTATGTTTGTTGTGAATACACAGTGAAAACTCAACATCCCCTTTATCTGATCCCCTCTTTTTGGAAACAATGGGAGAAAAAGAAAAAGAAGCACGGGACTCTTTCAAGAATGTAATGTATAAGTTTTTGGGGAATACTAAGGACCCTGACTACAAAACCATTGCACAATGCATGCTGGTAGCAGCATATGAAACTCAAGGATGCAAGATGAGCGTAAAAGTTCATTTCTTACACTCTCATATTGACTATTTTCCCGAAAACTTCGGAGCCTACAATGAAGAACAGGGTGAAAGATTTCACAAGGATGTCCGTGATATCGAGAGACGTTACCAAGCAAAATGGGATGTCAATATGTTAGCTGACTTCTGTTGGATGCTCAATCGAGAAACCAGAGAAAGAAATCGGAAACGAGTTTGGAGAAGCATAAGAAAGAAGAAGAAAAGGTTTCATAAGAAAAAGGAATAGACCTAAAATTGTGTATAAATATCAGAAACAATTTGTTGGTTAGTTGTAAGAAAATATAATATATTTAGTTCGTTATAATAAATAAAAGTTTTTATCAAAAATTTGTTTACATTTTGCAAAAAAACCTTTACGTGATGGGATGTAATGGAAGTTATTTTTAGAATCTGCGCTTTTTAAAACATATAATTCAGCAAAAATATTCTATGCAGCTGGAAAAAAATTTTTTTGCAGACCTGTGTAATCATCCGAAATTATTATTATATTTTTGGCTGGAAATCAGTGGATTTATGCAATTTTAGTTTAATTAATGTCATATAAAACTGACTGCTTGTACAAGTTTGCTTAAAACATGCGACTCAAAAAAACCCTAAAATGGCGGCTCAAGAAGTAGGTCACGCGTGTCTCGTCCTTGCGTTTAGGTAGCGTATACCTCGTACTGTACAATGCGCTTGGAATTTTCTTTTGTTGATATTTTAGCTTTAAAACCATACTTTATTATCGATAATTGGTATTCCTGCTACGTTGTTAAGAAATCGTTATGGAGAATATTGCATTGGATGATATATCAGAAAATACTTGTTGTTATTGCGATAAGCACTTCTCCTCAAAAGGAAATCTTACTAACAAGCATGTAAGATTAGTACATAAGCAAGTTCTGGTGGAGGGAAAAACTATATTCTGTCGCTAGACTTCATGTTCTGAAGGATTTTCTACGTCCCTTCGATTACCAGAACATTTGGAGAAAGTACATGGATTGTACTGTACCTGTGAAATTGAAAAGCTGGAATTCGAAAAAAATATGAAGGTAAGTAAATTCTGGTCTTAAATTTTAAAAATTGCTTTATTTAATTAATATATTTTAAAATAATTGTTTTCGTGAATAATAAGAGCTCATTTAGAAGTAAATGAAAATATTATGTATTTGACATAATTCTACGAATGGAAAGCCATAGAAGAATTGAGAATCAACTAAAAATAACTGTGTCGTACTGTCTAAAAAATCATGGAATTTATAAATTCTACTCGTGAAGATCTGGCACATGGAATCATGGCTATACTGTACTCAATTCAGAAATGTACGGTACCTACAAAAAGAAAACATTCAATAACAGATTGTGCATATGAAAATGTTGCAAATTTTCAATAAATCTTTTTCATAAAGAAAGCATCTTTCTCATGAATAGCTCTTTTTCTTAGCTAAAATTCAAATAAATCATTGCAGATCAGCTAGTGAACTTTTTTGTAGTTTCATTTAATATTTTAAAGACGATGATAATTTGTTGATAGATTTAAACTACCAATTCAAAAGACTTTACTCAAATTACACAAGATAACTTAACTCTTAGTATTCGCGAGGGTTAGTTTTTTTTTTTTTTTTTTAAATCTCGTGAAAATCAAATAAGAAAAATTGAGGAACCAAACTCAATTTTCCCCCATTGCCTTTGGGGGAAAATTGAGTTTGGTTTTGCTGAACATTTCAAAGATAAACATTAATTATAAAATAAAACATTGCAAATTTTCTAATATAAAACGTTTAAATTACTTCTAAGAAGCAATGAATAATTTTATTAAATAATACAAAAGAAAACTAAAATTTCGAATAGGGATTGAAAATTGAAAGTCAAGCCTTAAATTACACAAGACACACTTAACTCTTGGTATTCGCGAGGGTTAGGTTTTGTAAAAATCTCGTGAAAATTAAATAAGGATGCCTAGAGGAAAAATTGAATTTGGTTTTGCTGAATATTTCAAAGATAAACATTAATTATAAAATAAAACATTGCAAATTTTCTAATATATAACGTTTAAATTACTTCTAAGAAGCAATGAATAATTTTATTAAATAATACGAAAGAAAACAAAAATTTCGAATAAGAGATTGAAAAATCAGCAGGAAAATCTTGAGAAAAAAGAATTTAAGGAGAAAAGTTTACTTATTCTGTATAATAACTTTTATAATATACTGTATAATTTTAAATATTTTGTTAAAAAATGAACAATAGTCATCTTTTAAAGCTACAATATAAGCATTGAATATTAGACAAAAGACAAGTTTGCTGTTTAAGAAACGAACAGTAGCAAATTTTGTTTGTAATAAATTAACTCTGTGCCTTCTGTTTCACGTATATTTTTTTAATTCGCCAATAATAAAACGAAATGACCATAAAATATCACGCCCCTATTCACTTTCGAACCATGATGTATTACACCGACTGCGTTCCGTCACGTGATTCAGTGACGTCACAACTGAACGAAAATTACAATTTGCTTGTCTACTAGCTTCTTGACGTCACCAAGTAATATACTAATCTTA